>NW_020955932.1:347867-400289 GCF_003031625.1 Empidonax traillii
CCTTCCCTTTTCCCTTTTGTTGGTAGTGTGTATATAGTTTTCTATATATATATATATAAATTTAAAATTCATTCGGTTCGGGTTCTTTTGGTTTTTTTTTCGGTCGGCTGGGAGAAAGTGAAAGGGAGGGGGAAGGTTTTGTCCCCGGGGTCCAGGGACTTGGCTGGGAGCCAAGTCCAACCTGGGACAAAGTGGTACAGACCATGAACCATGGTTCTGTACAGGTTCTGGAATTAGCAGCTATTCATATTGCCTCGGAACTGTTTTCAGAACAACCTGTTAATATTGTTACAGATTCTTGTTATGCTACAGGTTTGGTTTCATGTCTCAAGGATTCATTTCTTTGAGATGTTTCAAACCCACATTTTCTTGTTGAAATACGTGCTGTATGGGTTCGTGTTAATCACAAGAAATTTGACTTTTACATCATACATGTCAGATCACACATGGGAATGCCGGGACCCATAGCAGAAGGGAACCAAAGAGCTGATGCAGCAGCTATGTTTACAACAGTGCCTAGAATGTTAGAACAGGCTAAATTATCTCACTCTTTTTTCCACCAGAACATATGTTCTTTGAAGAGACAATTTGGACCGGTGGACCTTGTGACATGGGGGAGAGGTTATACATGTGTATCTACAGGTAAAGAACTGAAATGGATTCCCTCCAGGTGTGTCAGACCATACATAGGTGCATCCTTACAGCAACAGCAAGAATCAGAGTAATGCAGAGAAAAGAAACTGCAGAGAAAGACAGTTATGTTTACCACTTGATGTTTACTACTGAAAATGACCAATGTGGCAAAATACAGAGTTTTGCTAAAAGCCATGGGTGTGCATGTGAAGAATGAGTGCGGCAGGCACCAGTGTGTGTGTGAATGAATGAAAGAGAGTTGTATAAGTGTATAAAGCACTTTAAACGCTAAGCCTTACAAAGCTACCATTACCTCAGCCACATGGTCACACGAGAAGAGTTCAGTATATGGCATTTACCCTGTTGTTGAAATAAAATTGAGTTTTCCCTGTTCTACATAAATCTGAGATAATTAAACATTTTCAGTTGTATAAGTACTACCCAGTTAGGCCAAAATCAATAAAGTTGTTTATCCCAGTTTCATTATACCCTTAGGAAAAAAAAGGTTCAAACTAATACTAAACAAGTTCAAAAGATTAAGGAGAACATTTCCAATAGATAAGTTTGTTAAAGAACCAAAGTAAGCAGTGAGCTGGGTCACTGTGATACTATGGTAATTGTTAAAGGTTTACAAAGTTTAAAGATGTACTGTTCTGTTATTTGCACTGTTCTTTGAGTCACTTTAAATATTTAGAATGGGAGAGAGGTAGGAGACGTGTCCCAGGGATGTTGGGTGAGGCATTCTGGGATTGGTAGTCTCCTATATTGTACTCTGACACACATGGTCAGAGTGAGCCCACCGTGATTGGTCAGAAGAGTCATGTGTTGCCCGAGGGTATAAAAGAGGGCTTTTTCTTTTAATAAAGGATTTGGTTGTTGGGAACCCTAACTGCCTGGTCGTGTGTTATTATATTATATTAATAAATCACACATCAGGATGAGGAGCAACCAGCTGGAAGTCATGCAGCAGCTGTCCAGTGGGCTCCTCTAAAGAGAGGAAAACCTTTCTTGACTTGTGTGAGTCCAAAAAGACAGATATTTTCTTTCAACTGATATATCAGAAATTTAATAACAGGGAGATGAGAAAGCTACTTAGGCTCTTTTTCACTCTGAGAGCATGAGAGAAGAGAGTATAAATAAATTTAGGGTATAGACTGGAAGAAGCAGTGGGGATGACCAACCAAATGAAGGTTAAGATGGAAGTTAATAGATTTGTGTTGGGAGTAAGGGTGGTATGTGCAAAATGCACCATCACTGGGGCTCTAGAGATGGTAGTTGCTGCTACTGGAGGATGAAAGGAAGACATAACGCACATTAGAGGTGAAGTCACCCTTTGGCATCTCATGTAGGAGGACAGAGGAAATGTCATCCCACTCTTCCCAGCCTGGATCTGAGCGGCGAGGTAAGGGTACGTCATGGTTTAGCTAGTTCCCTTGAACCAGTCAGGAATTTTCTCCTTTCCCCCTGGCTCTGTGTGCAAGAGCCATCAAGAACAATCAGGTGAACAAAAGGGCTAGTCGGGCTGGCTAATGGCTGAGAGATTAGTCTCCTAGGAAACAGGGCAGATGAAAGGATATTGTTTACCTTTTTCTCTCGTCTCCTGGGCAACAGGGGAGGAGGAGTTTGGTGAGTTGGGCTGTTGGCTGCAGCACAGGTCGGAGAGGAAGCTTGGTGCTGCTCTCTGCTCCTCAGATGTTGGCTAGTTGCGGGCCCTGCCTGAATTCTTCATCGGATAGGAGCTGTTGGGTTTTTTTCTCCCTAGAGGTTTTTCTTTTTTTTGTTTTTCCCTTCACCGTTCCCCAAGCGAGGAACTCCCCCGGGGGAGAGAGAGAGAGGACTGGGCGGAGCGGTTTCGACCAGCTGGAGTGGTGAGAGTTGTCTGGTCCCTTTCCCCCTCTCCCTCTTCCCTTTCTCTGTGTGTGAGAAGGGAAGGGAGACCTAGTTTTTTGGTTTTCTCCGACACACCCCAGAGGGCATTCATCTTTCTTTCCCCCCTTGACCCCTTGCCCTGTGTGGGGGCAACCAATGATCCAACAGCACCACCTGGTGATTGGAACAGGACACTACAAGTTCTGTATCTCCAGCGATCCAACAGCGCCACCTGGTGACTGGCACAGGACACTAAATGCTCTGCATCTCCAGTGACCCAACGGCGCCCCCTATTGACTGTGGTTGGAATTGCACTAAAGGATGCAAAATTGAACTGTTCACTTTTCCCTTTGCCTGTTTATCGGTTTGTTTTTGAAGGGGATTATTTGTGGGCATAGGAGTATTGTTTGGTTGTTTTACTTGGTTTTTTTTTTCCGTGTTTCTGTCAATGCACACATACCTTTTAATAAAGGACTGTTATTTTTCCTTTTCCATAATTTGTTTTTCCTTCAATCAGAACCTCTTAATTTCAGATTTATAATTGCTTAGAGGGAGGAGTTTGGGTCTTTTTCTCCTAACTCATTCTCAGCAAAAGACCCGTGTCTCATTTAAACTGGGACAGGGAATTCAACCAATTTTTAAAATCCCTGGAAGATATCATGGTGGTTTGCATTTGAGTTGTCAGTTGGGCAGATGCATTCCTTAAACATTCGTGATTAGCCCTCTTCCCCAATTAGCTGGAGAAGAATCACAGCTTTTGTGCAAAGTGGTTATGGAGACATCCCTTAATTTTCATGGACTTGAATGTAAACAGTAATGAAAAACTCCCACTAACTTTCTGGGGAGACTTGCTTTGAGTGCATGTGTCCTTGTGTGTCTTTGCCATCTAGAGAGATACAAGGTCCCTCTTTCTGTCTCTGAGACAGAAGTGATCAGCTTCAGAGCCACCATCACCAGCAGATCCCAACTGGTTGCTCCTTGAGAAGCTGCTTGGCTTCCTGGAAGGATTTTTGTTTCTTAAACTTGGTGGCAGAAAAGAAATGGGAGGATCATCTTTGCATCCACAGAGTAATTGGGAACAAGAGTAGCATCTCTTGCAACAAACTCATCATCCTTTGATGATACCCTACCCCAGCTGGAAGCATTTACAGGGGGAGGACTATACTGGACTCCGAGCTGGACCCAGGGAAAAGAGAAAGCATGAGAAAAAAAGACACAAGCTCTGCAAATGAACAGTCAGCATAAACAAAACCTATAAGCCCAGACAAGAGGCCGAAGCATGACTGCACTAAAGAAATCATGGTGAAATCAGCAACTGGCAAAGTAATTGGCATTATTACAGCTGATGGAAAGTTTCTGATGTTACCCATGTTTTCTTTTGAAACAGTACTCAGACATTTAATTGTCTCTGTTCTCATAAAGTTGATTGCTCTTCTTTTTTTTTTTTTTTTTCTGGAGTATATCAGACCTGTATCTACAAACAAAGTTTTGGATGTGCTTCCCTGGCTCTGCCCACTGGACATAAGATGGAGGATGAAGCTGTGCATTAAGTATGCAATGCAGGAGAAATGTGGAGAGAAACAAGGTTTACTTGAGAAGTTGAATCATATTAGGAAGAAATTCTTTACAGAGAGGGTAATCAGGCATTGGAATGGGCTGCCCAGGGAGGTGGTAGATTCTCCATCCCTGGAGGTATTTAAGAAGAGACTGGATGTGGAACTTAGTGCCATAGTCTAGTAACTGTGGTGGTAGTGGATCAAGGGTTGGACTTTATCATCTCAGAGGTCCTTTCCAACCCATCTGATTCTATGATTCTATGATTTCATTCTCTGTGTTCCCTCAGTTCTTCATGAGTTCAACTCTAGCACTACCAAACAGACCTATGCTTGTAGCACTTAAAATACCACAAGTTAATTGCAGAGATGAAAATTGCATCTGATGATGTCAGCAAAGGGTGGTTTTGGTGTTTTAGTCACCATTACAGGTGCCTTTACTCTCACATATTTGCATTTGCTCATGTGAGCACCCTCTGTCATATTTCTAGCACTGATAAAAAATTAATAATGACTGAGTGCCTGTGGTCATGAAACACTTTTCCTTCAACTTACTAGACTCTTTTGCCAAAGCATTTTCATCCTCTGCTTTAAGCTCTCTTCCAGAAAACCAACTATCCCCCATAGGTCAGGCCTGCATGGACAGGGAAATTTGACCTAGAGGCTTCTAAGCCTTTCCCCAGTGTTTTATAAAAGCCTCACAAAAACCATTCATCTGTAGGGTTCTTGAGGTATATGAGATTGATGAATGGTTGTTTTTTAAGCTTTCACTAGAAAAAGTAACTTGGCTTGGTGCTGAGACACAGGTTCAGCTCTGGTTTTACCTCCACTCCACTTCCTAGGTCTAGTCTTGTCTAGTCAATGTGCCCTTTGGAGGACAACCAGGTCTAGGAGCAAAAAGCTCTTTTCTTGGCCAGAGGATATATCTGTAGGGCAGACAAGGTTGTGAAAGAAGGATGCTCTAGTCCTTTGAGAGCTGTATGACCACAGGTTGCCTTAATGAGAAATGTCATGGTGGCAGTAGCTCTGCAGCTGTTTGGAGGGATGGCTCCTCAATTATCAGGGAGATGTTTTTAAGTACACCTTCTTCCTGGAGGCAGTGGGAAGATTTCTGAACCTGTCTGATTGATTCATTCATCAGCTGATTCCACTGGGATATGATCCATTTAGATTTACAACTCATTTCCAAGGAGGAGGGAGCCCAGAGAGGCTCATCCATCATATCTTCCATCATTGCAAATGAAAGGCAGCTCCATGCTGGGAGACTCCCAATGCCAAAGGGAGAGGATGTTTGGCAGCATGGCTCCTAGAGAGTTCTGGAGTTGCCTGACACCAATCCCCATGCTTTTCTTGAAAAGAAAAAATCCTCACTGCAAAATGGTCTGGCACATGATGGCAAAAGACAAGCCAGAGGATTTGAAGGGATGTGCTAGCCTTTCAACAGTCAGCATGATATGGTTGGACCAAAGCATGGCCCCTCAAGGTCTGTAGTAATGCTGTCCATTATGGCCATCTGTAACACACCAAAGCAATTTGGGAACACCACAGGTTTCTGACTCAGAACCCAGAAGGATGGCTTCAGAATTAAACCCTTGCTCCAGGGCTTCCAGGACTTCCAAGAAGCACAGGGTTGGGGAACTGGATCATTTTAAACAAACAGGCATCATTCCACCCAAAACAACTGGCTGCTCCAGTGCCACAGTTAGCTGTTGCAGGGAAGTACAGTATTGCCCTCACGTCGCTGTGCTTCCCGAGTTGCTGCTGATGCTGCTGCCAGGTACTAGCACAAGACCTGGTGAGTCCTACAGAGCTTCAGAAGAAGACTGAACCCAAACTGCCTTCAAAACAAATTTGAGACCAGAAGATGACAAACAGGCAAGTTCAACACAGAGGAGGTCAGCTCTTCCCTTCTCTATCTCAAACAGGACTTATAGAAAATCCCACTAGAAAGAACAAACAGGAAAGGAAAGGAAGGAAAACTCCAGCAGCCTCACACTATTTGTTTTATCTATCAAGCTAAATATTTTCCCTTACAGCTACCACTTCTGAGTTCTCGACTGTCAGAGAATGTCGGAGGTGGGACCAGCAGAAACCTGCAGAGAATGGAGAAGAATGCAGAAAGAGCTGCAAGAAAGGTTCAGAGTAAGTCCTCTAGCAACAACAACTGCCCAGAACTGCCTGAGACCCGGCTACAAGGAGCAGCCTCACAGATCTCTGCAAGATTCCCCTCCCCTATGCCCCCCAGACCACACCTTCCCTTCCTCCCTAGCTATCCCTTTTCCCTATATGGCCAGACATATCTCTACAGCCTATCTCTCCAAGTCCCCTTATCAGCAACCCTAAGGATTTGATGTTTCCTAGCAGAAACCCACCTCTGTACCAGAACCTTCTGCATCCCCCTGTATATAAACTGTCATCTTGTTTTAATAAACGCCATTTTGTGGGTCACATATCTCGTGTGTGTGTCCCGTCTCCCAATGCAAAATGTGCCACTGGGTCTTGCAGCAGGTCCCCCCGAAACCTGCTATAAGAGAAGAGCAATTCAGAACCCCAAGAAGCCAACAGGGCAATATTCACTCCCTTCATCACAGTTTAGTTCAAGCCTTTTTATTCACACCTCATAAGAGCGTGTCTACAAAGGGGTAAAGCTTCCTATTGGAGATGCAGTGGACTCCTGGGATGGGATTTAAGGAGACTGAGGTCTGCTCCCAGCAGTGCTCCTCTGTGGCCACAACCAAATCGCCTCCCTTAGTGTTTTTTTTTTTGTTGTCTGAAATGGGCATGGCATCTTGCCCTGCTTTGTGGGATGCTGAGATTTATGTGCAAAAAGCATGGTATAAAAACAAAGTATTGTCACATAAAATAAGATGAAACAATAAAAAGAAGCCAAGGTAATGTGGGTGCCATTAAAATCAAGATCCTGACAAGGAGTACTAGAAGTGGCTTAAATTTGCTACGCTACTTCCACTGTTCACTTTTATTAGCCATGGAGAAATATTGCCTTGCAGATAAACATTGTAATGTAGTAAATGTCCAGATTTTAATGAACTCCATTACAACAGATGAAAATATAGCTTTCATTAGTTTGTGAATGCCTTCTTAATTTTTTTTTTTTTTTGTAAATCCAGGAAGAATGTTTTTCCTAAGTAAGTGCCAAGTAAGAGAGTAAACAACTTCTGTTCATACACATTCATCTTTTCTCCAAGGCTCTCTCCTGCAGGGAAATGTTCTTGTTACACATCCACCAGCCTTGTCCACAGTATTCTTGCAAACCTCTCCAAGTGAGATGGACCCACCCCTAGTAAAGGCTGACCACAGCTGGGTGTGCTAATACACAGTTGGTGAGGCAGCAGTGGCAGTGATTAAAGGAAAGTCCAGGAGTGAGATCAAGTTGTTCAAGGGGGCTCCCGAGTTCAGTAATGTGTGTGGCGGAGCCCCCGGTGGTCTAGGGGAAAAGACACTGCACTGTCACTGCAGAGACCCGGGTTCGATTCCCGGTCGGGGCCCCTCCCCGGGCAGATGGAGCTCGTTAGCCTGTAAGGCAATCCATCTACATCCTGAGGACCTCGCTGCCACCGTCCAAGCGTGCTTGGCCCCGGCAGATGAACCTCAGGATTAAAGGGTGGGCTCAGTTCCGCGCACACTGTGTCTCACCTAAAAAATCCAATGCGCAGGCTGGAAGGTGTAAAGACCTTCCCCGGTTCTTCGTTCGCGAAGACTGGCCATTATTAATGTGTGTGGCAGCCCTGAGCCTCGTGAGGACCTAGAAGCCCTTGGCAGTCAACCAGGAGAGGAGGGACTGTGCCAGGAGCATCAGAGGGAGATTTAAACTGCTCTAGGGAGCACGAGCAACCTGTAGGACGGAACAAGAGTGGGCAAACAGGGGCATGGCACATCAGTGAGGGCATGGCGTGGCAGTTGACATGGCAGTTCACTTAGGCAGCATCTGAGAGCAGCCAGTAGAGGCAGCAAACAGACTCAGTAGCTGGTAAGGAAGAGCAAAGTAGTCGGTAAGAAAGAGCCCCAGTCTTATTAGTGTACTAGTTTAAGCTTCCTCAGTTATGGTGTTGACTCACTGTAAAGTTCAATTCCTTGTAGCTGCAGGAGTTGAAACAGAGTAGGGCCCTGAAGGAGTTAACTCAGAATGCAAGCTCTGGGTAAAGAACTAAAAGAACCAAAATTCAAGGCTAGAGGAAGATAACACCTGGCCAAAGAATGCTAACACACTAGCACAAAGAACATAAAGTAAGAACACAGGGAAATAAAGAACACCAAAAATGCTAACACATATACCTAAATAGACATGAGGAAGGGTTCCTTAGGAGATAAGGGGCGAAATAGGGGCATGAGTCCAAAATCTTGCAAAATTCACCATCAGGAAGACAGCCAACTAAGAAAGTTGAAAAGTTCAAAGTGAGGAAGACTTCTAGAATGAGGCCCCCTGAAGATGAAGAAACAGGAATGACCCCCAAAACAGCACCCCAAAAGGACAACTCCGCCCAGACTCTGCCCAGGCTCCGTCTACTATGAATATTATAATGAAATGTTGCAATAATATGAATATGCATGTAGAAATTATGTAATCTCTTACAAAAACTCTATAAATACCTGACTTTACACTGATAACTTTGGACTAGTTTTGTCCAGTGCAAGTTGGCTAACCCCCAACGTTGCTCTCTAATAAATACCTTTTGCTGCTTAAAGACTCAAAACTGTCTCTGAGCAGTTTTCAATGTGCCTTTTTGGGCATCAGAGTCACTGAACCAGCCATGCCAGATGCCTCCAGCCAGCCAAATCTTCTGATAGTAGAGGGAGCTCTTCAGGTCACAGGTTGCCAGGAGTGACTGATTCCTTTTCATGAGGCTGGGGCTGACAAACTGTTATTTAGCATAAGGTGTGCTGTGGTTGAAGACCTGTGTCACCAGCCGAAGGAGCCACAGGAAGAAGTGAACAGGATGTGTAGTATCGAGCAAGAGACAGAGATTTTCAGAGACACTACAGTCTCAAGACTCTCAGGAGTCTTGAACCTCCACTGTAGTGGAGAAGCAGGTGGACTCAGAACCCTGCAGGATAATTACTCAGAGGACTGTCACTCAAGGGTCTGTCAAAGATGAAGACTGGAAGTTGACCACTGCACATACCAGGAGGTATGAAAAGTAGAGCTGGAACCTTCTACAAGAGAAGTCCAGACAACTGATGAGGTGGATGAAGGTCCTTCTGGGATAGTGGAGCCTCCTAAAACAACACCACCTGTACCCTGCATCAAGACCTCCTCTGTTAACAGGAAAAGAAGGATAGTTGTAATAGGAGACTCCCTTCTAAGGGGAACAGAGTGCCCAATATGCAGACCCAATCCAACTCACAGGGAATTCTGCTGTCTCCCAGGGGTGTGGGTAAGGCACATTACTGGAAAACTCTCCAGTCTAGTAAGGCCTTCATGGGTCCCGTTCAGCAGTGAGAGTAGCACTGTTATGCAGCACAGCACCCTCAGTGGGAGCGCAGGGCAGCACAGGCTCTATGTAGCAAGGAACGTCAGGGAGCAGGGGGAGAAGTCCACTCAGAAGATCCACAGCCAGAGAGAGGGCGAAAGCGGAAGTGCTCAGTTTTTTTATTTTCCCCAGTTCTCATGGGGTCTCTTTCCAGGGATCCTGCCCCAACTCCCACAGCACTCCTCGCTTTGGGGATCCCGTCTCAGTTCTCAGGGGAACCTTCATCTTCTCCCCCCGCTTCTCTGCAACCAACAGAAACTGAGCACTGTGCAGGACAGCCTCCTCATCCCCAGGTGGTCACTTGGGTCTGGGGCTGCCAGTGGGATGCCACTGCTGGGCCCTGCGCAATGCTGCCTCTATGCATTGTCCCTCCCTCCCCCCAAAACCTCATGGTGGCATGGAAAAATTCATCAAGAAAATCCAAACCACAACATTATTCACCCTGAATTTTTCCATACTAACATGTTATATCAGATTTAAACTTTTCAACTATACACATACATGCATTACGATTTTATACACATTTACAAATCTATATATACAATAGTAGTGTTATGGACAGTTTACCCAAAAATTAGGTCCCTTTGAGGTATACATCGTGTTTCTCCATCTTTTTGCATAACCCATCAAGTGCAATCAGGTCCTTGAGCAAAAACAATCCCACAAATGTGTTTGCCTTTGCTTGAAGCAGGACTAATCCAAACTGTTTTCCCTAACATACTTCTCAGGTAATAGTGTTGACTAGCCAAATAGCCTTTGCTAAATGCTGATTCCAATGCTTGAAAGTCCCCCCGTCCAATGCCTTCAAAGTAGTTTTCAACACTCCATTACACCATTCAACCTTCCCAGAGACTAGTGCATGATAGGGGATATGATAGATCCACTCAATACCATGCTCTTTAGCCCAGGTGGTAACTAGGCTATTCAAGTGAGTCCCATTGCAAGACTCAATTTGTTCTGGGGTGCCATGTTGCCACAGGACTAGCTTTTCAAGGCCCAGGATGGTGCTTTGGGCAGTGGTGTGAGGCACAGGGTGCATGTCTAGCCATTCAGTGGTTGCTTCTACCGTAGTAAGCACATAGCGCTTACCTTGGCAGGTTTGCGGCAGTGTGATGAAATCAATCTGCCAGTTCTCTCCATATCTATACTTATTCCAAAGTCTACCATACCCCAGGGGCTTTAGTCTCTTAGCTTGCTTTATTGAAGCATGTTTCACAATCATGGATAACCTGGGAGATAGCATCCATGGTTAAATCCATCTCTCAGTCTGGTGGCCACCTGTAGGTGGCATCTCTTCCCTGATGACCCGAGACATCATGGGTCAATTGAGCTAGAAACAACTGTCCCTTGTGCTGCCAGTCAAGATGTATCTGTGACACTTTGACTTAGGCAGCTCAGTCTGCCTGTTCGTTGTTGTGATGTTCTTCATTTGCCTGGTTTTTGGGCACATGTGTATTCACATGGCAGACTCTCACAATTAGCTTCTCTACCCAGGTGGTGATGTCTTGCCACATTTCAGAAGCCCAGATGAGTTTTCCTTTGCATTGCAAATTGGCCTACTTCCATCTGTTTAGCCATTACCACAAAGTGTTGGCCACCATCCACAAGTCAGTGTAGAGATAAAGCCTTGGCCACTTCTCTCATTTGGCAATGTCCAAGGCCAGTTGGATGGTTCTGAGCTCTGCAAGATGACTCGATTCACCTTGTCCTTCAGTAGCTTCTGCGACTTGTCATGTGGGGTTCCATATGGCTGCTTTCCATTTTCGGTTTACAATGTGACAGGAACCGTAAGTGAAAAGAGCATAGCACTTTTCTTCTTCTGGCAGTTGATTGTATAGTGGAGTTTCCTCAGCGCGTGCCACCTGCTTTTCTTCCTCTTCGTCTGCCAGACCAAAGTTCTCACCTTCAGGACAGTTTGTGATTATCTCCAAGATCCCAGGGCAACTAGGGTTCCCTATTCAGGCATGCTGTGTGATCAAGTTACTCCATGTAACGTCAGTGGCATGATGCATGGAGGGAATCTTTCCTCTGAACATCCACCCCAGCACTGGTAGTCAGGGTGCCAGGAGAAGTTGTGCTTCCATGCCAATCACTTCTGAGGTCTCTTGAACCCCTTCATAGGCTGCTAGAATCTCCCTCTCTGTTGAGGTGTAGTTGGTTGCAGACCCTCTGTAGCCTCAGCTCCAGAATCCAAATAGTCAGCCTTGAGTCCCCTCAGGCACCTTCTGCAGGAGTCTCCAGGAAGGACCATTTTTCCCGGCTGCAGAGTAGAGCACATTCTTCACCTCTGGTCCTGTCCTGACTGGCCCAAGGGCTACAACATGAGCAATCTCCTGCTTGATCTGGTCAAAGCTTGTTGCTGTTTGGGGTCCCACTGGAAATCATTCTTGTGTGTTATGAAGTAGAGAGGACAATCTGGCTGTATTCTGGAATGTTCATCCTCCAGAAATCTACAGCACCTAGGAAAGTTTGTGTTTCCTTCTTGCTGGTTGGTGGTGACATTGCTGTGATCTTGTGATTACCTCTGTTGGGATATGATGTTCTGCCACTTCACTTCCAGGAACTGGATTTCCCGAGCAAGTCCCTTGACCTTACTCTGTTTGATGGCAAAACTGGCTTTCAGGACAATCTGGATGGTCTTCTCTCTGATGTGTTCCCCCATACAAAGATGTCATTGATGTACTGCAGATGTTTTGAAAACTCACCCTTCTCTAGTGCAGCCTGGATCAGTCCATGACAGATGGTGGGACTGTGTGTCCGCTCCTGGGGCAATCAGTTCCAGATGTACTGCACACCCCTCCAGGCGAAAGCAAACTGTGGTCTACACTCTGCCACTAAGGAAATGGAGAAAAACATATTTGCAATGTCAGTGGTGGCACCACTTTGCTGCCTTGGACTCTAGTTCACACTGAAGCTCCAGCATGTCTGGCACAACAGCACTCAGCAGTGGGGTAACTTCATTCTAGCAACAATAGTCCACTGTCAATCTCCATTCTCCATCAGGCCAATGCACAGGCAAAATGGGGCTGTTGAAGGGTGAGTCTTGCTGACCGCTCCTTGGCTCTCCAGTTAATGAATCATCTTGTGGATGGGAATCATGGAGTCTTGATTTGTTTGGTACTGTCAGCAATGCCCTGTCAAGGTGGCAATTGGTACTTGCTGTTCTTTTACCGTCAAGAATACTACAGTAGAAGGGTTTTCTGACAGTCCAAGGAACGTGTTCAATTGTTTAATCCCTTCTGTCTCTACATCAGCAATTCCAAAAGCCCATCAATGTCCTTTTGGGTCTTTGAAGTACCCGTTCCTGAGATAGTCAACGCCCAGGATACATGGGAAGTCTGGACCAGTCAAGATGGGGTGTTTCTGCCAATCTTTCCCAGTCAAGCTCACTTCAGCTTCTAACACCGTCAGCTCTTGAGAATCCCCAGAAATGGAAATAGATTCCAGCCCCATATGCCCTGATGGCATTAAAGTGCATTGAGTGCCAGTGTCAACCTTGAAAAAAGCCTTGAATTCTTGTGGTTCTGATGTGCCAGGCCATGGGATCCCCCTTTTCCCAGTCATGGGATCCACACAGTACAGTAGACCCTATTGTCCCTTTCCTCTCCCTGTCTGGAGGCAGGGCTTCTCTAATCTTGGTCATCATAGCTACTCCTACCTCCCTGCAAATACATCTGAAACCTACCTTCTAGTGAGTCAGACATGTCATAGTCCTGTCTGTTTTGCCTTGACACTTGCCCACATGAAACTGGCACTGCACTCACCCTTGCTAACTTCCCTTTTGCATTTACTTTCTCCTTCAGTTCCCATACTTGAGCTGCTAGGACATGGGTAGGTTTCCTGTCTCGCCGATTTATGTCTTCCCCATGCTCAAGTAGGAAGTACCACAAGTTGGTTTGTGGGGAGTAATCCCTCCCTCCAGTTGGGAGGCATCTGTTTCTGACCTCGGGAGCTCTGGTTTGCACTGGTGCCACATGGAAGCTGTTCTCCTTAATCTTCTCTGGTGTCTGTCTTTGATTTTGTTGGTAAGCTCCTCTTTGAAATTCCAGAGGTCCTCAGCTAGCTTTTCTACCAAAGCAACTTGGTTTCAGGGTGGAGTGTGAACAGTGTCCTCATATGCTTGCAGCTTCCTTGCTATAGCACCCACTGTTTCTCGTGCTTCACCCCATGGAAGGATGACTAGGAAGTAGGCATACATCTGTGGTCCAAGTTGTGCCAGTTTCAGCCACATCTGGGACGTACATCTGAGGTTGTCTGGACTTCTGGAGTCTGGCCCATTGTTGAAGAAAAGTATATGGAGTACAGCTAACTCTGAGTCATTGGATGCCTTGTTCCATGGTCTTCCAGGAGCCTTGCTGCAGCTGCAGATCTTCTTCACAGAGGTATCTCTCCCTCACACTCAATAGGAGCCATTTCCAGAGGCTGAGGGGTTCTTGCTTCTTTACAAACCCCTGGTCAATAACTGCATCTCAGTACAGGGATCCTAGGTGTCTCACTTCAGAACTGTCCAGGATGGTGCCGTTGCCAGAGGTGTCCCAAATGTGGAGCAGCCAAGTCAATATGGGCTCATCAATGAATGAGGTCTTTTTGCAGATTACGCAACACGTCTAAGGATAGGGACTCAGTGATGATTTAGGGCTCTGATTCCTCCACTTGGTGTGAAGGCTCTGTTTCCAGGTCCCCATTAACGGGGTGTACCAACTTAGTTTAATACTTTTTCTTTTACTCGGGAGTGACTGCTGCTGGCTGTGGTTGTTCTAGTTTGGCTGGAGGCTGGGCAATCATGACGTCTGCTGGTTTTCCTGCTGCACTATTTTCCTTCCTCTCTGACTGTAGGTGGTACTGTACAGTTAAGACCATTGTACAATAAGCATTGGCCAGGGTCCAGCACATTGCAATAAGTTGGTCCTCTCTGGACCTGATGGAACAGTTTTCCTTCAAGCACTCTGCTATCTTACTAGGAATCTGTGTTTGGTCAGGGAGGAGCTTCCAAACTATTGGAGCTGAATATTCCTTCAACACTTGATCTGTCTTTTCCCATATCCCCATCAAGTCATGATGGTTCATGTCTAGAGTAAGCTGTTGGGCAGTGTCCCCAGCCCCTGGAGCTGGTTTCTGCACAGTGTCCCTAGTCTCTGGGGTAGATCTTGGAGTAGCTACTCAAAAACCCCTCAGCCTTTCTCTAAATACTGAGTGGACCATAGTGAATAAACATGGCAGAACCATCACCAAAAATATGGTATCCTTAACATCTAGATAGAATTTAAGCACTTAAACTGTTGTAGTGGTGTGGTAGTTTTGCAATATATAAAAGGATGCAGAAGTTTTTAATGTTGTTTAAGTGAACATGTGACGAACAGTGAGGTTTGGATAGGGAGGGGGACTCCAAGCTAGAGGGTTTCCCTTTACCTCTAGTCCTGGAGGGGAGCATGCCCTCCCCCTCCCCTTTCACCACGAGGTCTCCATGGCCCCAGCAGAGACCACAGGACAGCAGCAGCAGCAGGGAGAACCATTTTGAAAGCAAGTTCACTTAAACAACATTAAAACTTCTGTATCCTTTTATATATTGTAAAACTACCACAACAAACATGCTTCCAAAATGGTTTTGTAACTCTGTGCAAACTCACCTTCGTCTTCCCAGGATCCTTAGTCTAATGTCTACTTTGGAATGTCTGAGAGATAACTGGAAGCTTATCTACTGGTTGTTAACCCTTTGTTATCATTGGTTGGTTAGTAAGACCTCCTGGACTCCCAATGGTCACTTTGTAATCCCCCCAAGAGCTATTTAAGTCGCTATCCAAAACAATGAACTCTCTCTCTGCCTCTCTCCCTGAACAGGATGATGTTACCCTGAAAACAACATCTATTGTAAATTCTGCTATGTTTCTGTCCTCAACATTGACTGACAGTATGCCTGAGCATGACTGTTTGCAGACCATTGAGGAGACCTATTCCAGCAGACCAGACCTGAAAGATGTGCCTCTGGAAAACCCAGACTGGGAACTGTACACGGACGGAAGCAGCTTCATGCGGGATGGAAAACGGATGACAGGGTATGCTGTGACAACCAGGGATGAGGTAATCGAGGCAAAGGCCTTGCCTGCTGATGTGTCATCCCAAAAAACCGAACTGATTGCACTGACAAGAGCTCTAGAGCTGAGCGAAGGTAAGAAAGTGAATATCTGGACAGATTCTAAGTATGTATTCAGTGTGGTACATGTCATGGAGCCATCTGGAAAGAGAGAGGGCTACTAACTGCCCAAGGCAGTGGGATTAAACATGCCGACCAAATCCATGCACTCCTGTAAAGTATTTGGAAGCCAAAAAAGGTATCTATTATGCACTGCAGAGCTCATCAGAAGGGGAAAACAATTCTCGAATTGGAAAATCATTTTGCTGACCAGGCTGAAAAAGGGGCTGCAGAAAAAGGCATTCTGGCAGTAGTACCACAAAAATAAATAGATTTGACAGGATACACCCCAAAATATGATGAGAAAGGCCACCAATTAATTAAATCCCTTAAAGCTGAAATCAAAGAAAGTGGGTGGGCTGTTACATCAGCAGGACAGGTTGTGGTCACACCCCCACTCCTAAGGGAAATAACTCTGTGGGAACATGAGGCTACCCACTGGGGAATAGAAAACCTTCTAAAACACCTGAAGAAGGTTGTGATAGGGACAGGTATGACTGAAGTCATGCAATCCATAGTGAGTAATTGTGAAATCTGCAAGCAGAACAACCCTGATACAACCAAGAGGGTGGTGCTAGGAGTAACAAAGGCTGGGAACCTTCCCGGAGATTATTGGCAAACAGATTTTGCTGAGTTACCACCAAGAGAGGGGTACAAATACATACCGATACTGGTTGACACTTGCAGTGGATGGCCTGAAGCTTACCCATGTCGTACTAACACAGCAAGAGATGTGGTAAAAGCTTTGCTTAATCACATAATTCCAAGATTTGAGGTTCCTCTGCGAATGTCATCAGACAGAGGGACACATTTCATTGTAGAAGTAGTGAAGGAGGTGTGTTGTGTCCTAGGAATTGTTTGGGACCTCCACACTCCCTATAGACCTCAGGCAAGCGGCAAAGTCGAACGCATGAATGGCACTCTAAAAATGCAAATTGGTAAAATTTGTCAGGAAACATCCATGTCATGGGTTCAGGCTTTGCCTCTAACTCTGCTGAGGATTTGCATCCAGCCAAGGCAGAGGGATAAGTCCTTATGAAATATTATATGGAAGACCATACCAAGCTCCGCGCATTCCAGGGGACATTCACATGAGAGGGAAAGTTGATTTACAAAAGTATTTAATTGCTTTAGGCTCTTCTTTACAGAAGCTCCAGAAATTCGTCGAACTATCCAGACCCATAGGATTGGACACCCCTGCTCATTAATTCCAACCAGGAGACTGGGTCTACATCAAATGGTGGGACAATGACCTGCTGTGGGCCAAGTGGAGAGGACCTTTCCAAGTCCTGCTGACTTTCATCACTGCCGTCAAAGTTGCTGGCAAAGGACCCTGGTTTCATTACTCCAGAGTTAAGAAAGTTTCAATTCCTGGAACAAGCAGCAAAGCAGGTCCTGACTCAGACGGAGATGTGGCATAGACTGTTTCTACTGTGCATGTTATCTGTACAGTCAGTAACTATGAATTAAGTTTAGAGCCTAATTTACATTTGGCTTTAGTAAAATGCACCTAATATTCTTTGTCAAAGTGAGTACTGAATTTGTACTATGAATTAGGCTGCAATTCGGAACCAAACCAAAATTCTACATCAGGTATCTCTGGATAATGTCTCACTGGGTTTGGGAGACACTCTTCACAAACTTACTTCATGGTTACTGAACTGGACCTGGATAAAACAACTGTTTCTATTGGTAATGTACATAGTGTTTCTATAATAGCTCATTGCATGAACCAATGTTGTAGATGTTGGTCATCTCTTTTGAAAAGGATTAGATGTAAGTAGTAGACATTGGACAAAATCTTTGAGTTCTGTCCAGTCTCTAAAGGGGGGACTGATAGCTTGGAGTTTTGTGGTTTTTTTTAATTTTGTAGATTTTAGAAGTAGTTATGTAGTGTATGTAGATTTTAGAAGTAGCAATACATTATCCCTTTTGGTGGGAGCCCCTGGTGGCCTAGGGGAAAGGCACTGCACTGTCACTGCAGAGACCCGGGTTCGATTCCCGGTCGGGGCCCCTCCCCGGGCAGATGGAGCTCGTTAGCCTGTAAGGCAATCCATCTACATCCTGAGGACCTCGCTGCCACCGTCCAAGCGTGCTTGGCCCCGGCAGATGAACCTCAGGATTAAAGGGTGGGCTCAGTTCCGCGCACACTGTGTCTCACCTAAAAAATCCAATGTGCAGGCTGGAAGGTGTAAAGACCTTCTCCGGTTCTTCGTTCGCGAAGACTGGGCCATTCATTCACCCTTTAACACACCAACCACACATAGCAAACCCTGTTACCCATTCCCATATCAATTCCCCTCAATTCCACTGGCCTGTTTAGTCTCATTTTAAAGGTAGAATTGTAGACAACACCATAAAATCTACGGAAGAAGATATAGCCATAGAGGCAACAACCTTCAGGTCTAGAGTTCTGGAAGGCCTCCAAGAACATTAAGTGCTCTGAGGAAGATGAAGATGAAGAAGAGGGGGTCCCAAAATGCCCCCAGACCCAATTCCCAAGAGGCGTGGTGAGGGCAGAACCTGGGCAGTGGTGGACGGGTGAAAATCATTATAAAAACTGAAAACACCTGTATTCGAGAGCACGAGGTGGTATTTCCTGGAAACCTGGGGGCTCATTAAAGCCTTTGTATCCTTATCTTATCTCCTACCTAATTTGGTTTGGAGTCTTTTTTTCCCCACAGCCATTTAGGCAACATTTCCACTGCCTTGGCATTTTGGGGGATAATACCTGCCAATATTTTACTTTACAAAATTTTGTTATTACAGTAATCTTTTTCTGGTTTGTGAAATCACTCTTCTTCAAGATTACTGTCACTTGCATGTAAGATTAATTGCAAAGAACCAGATGTTATAAGTTAGTTTAAGAATTTAGACAACTCAGTTCCAATTAAAAGTTGATAAATTTATTAAGCAAGCGATAATAAAGCAAACAGCGCTGGGTGGTCTGGGGGGCCAGTGCCCCGCCCGAGACACACACACATTGTTTGAAAACCGGGCTTTTGTACTCTTTCGATATCAGTTGTTGAATATTCATTCATTGTCCGTTTGTTGCCTTAAAAGGCAACTTTCCTGCTTTGGAGGTGGGTGTTACCCCCTGGTTGGTTGTCACCTATCTTCCCTGGGCTTGTACAGGGGGGTCTTGCATCATCCCCACGCTGCAAGTCCTGGAGGGCCTCTCTGTATCCACATGGCACAGAGAAATATATTTTCATTTATAATTTGTTCCCTGTTCCCGGCCGTAAAAGATTCCCTGGTGTTAGGTCCAGACAGGACCCTTCACCTTACAGACTCCACGGTACGCCTAGAAGTTAGTAAATATACAGAAATAGTTTTTTTGTTAGTACCCCCCTTTTATTTTAATTTGCTTGGAATAAAACCGGTGTCTTCACCTATCACACCAGATATCATGTGTTTAAAATGACAAAGATATTGCACATGGTCAGCTTAACTTTGTAAATAAACCACTGTCCTCCTTTTCCCATACCACACCGCTGTCATCTGCCTGATACTGCATTTTCAATGTTTGCAAATTAAAATTACATACCCCCAAAAAAGCATCCCACCTCAAGTACTTGCCAATTGCTCTAACCAGGCTACATTGGAGGATTGTAAGATATCCCATAGGAGCTTCTGTGCTGAACTGCCCAAGGCAAAGCAAGTCTGTTTCCATGGGTGCCTCTGAGATACAAGAAGCTGAACACAAGCTCTTTGAGAAGAATTGACTATAGGAATAGGGAAGTGATTGTGTCTCTGTACTCAGCACCAGTGAGGGGGCACATCTACTACTGTGTTCAGTTCTGGACCCCTGTCGTGGTTTTAGCTAGCTCTCAAAAGCCAGGTGAAGAATTTTCTACCTTCCCCCCCCCCCCCCCTTCCCCCGGCTATCAAAATAAGCACTTCAGAGTACAAAAGACCTAGCTCCATGGTTGATGGCCAGACATTAGTCTCCTAGGAGACAAGGCAGATAAGGACTTGGACGTTACTTTTTTTCTCTCGTCTCCTGGGCAACTAAGTGGGAGGAGTTGGGGAGGGCTACGGTGTAGCTGGAAAGAGGTTGGGAGGTGGGGCTGCGTGTGGTCTCAGTTCTCTGCCCTCAGCGGAGTCTGCAAGGAGTCTCGCCTGAATTTTTTTTCCCCTCCCCAGATAAGAGCTATTGTTTTTGTTTCCTGCATTGGAGGGTGTTTTTTTTTCCTTTAGTTTTTTTCCCCTTGCATCGTTCTTTTCCTGGACGACAGAGCCCCGCCGAGAGAGAGGAAGGGAAAGGACTAGGTAAAGCAGTTTTCTTGACCAGCCGGAGTAAGTGAAATTGTCTGGTCCCTTTTCCCCTCTCCCTCTTCCCTTTCCCAGTGTGCGGGAAGGGAAAGAAGGTTCCTTTTTGGTTGGATTGGTTGTTTTTTTTTTCTCCGGCATTCCCACATGCTGGGCTTCAGACATTACAAGTCCTGCATCTCTGGTGATCCAACAGCACCACCCGGTGGCTGATATAGGACATTACAAGTTCTGCATCTCCGGTGACCCGACAGCATCCCCTGCTGACTGTGGTTGGAATTGCACCAAAGGGTGCAAAAATTGAACTATTTACTCTTCCTTTTACCAGTTTATCAGTTTGTTTTTTAAGGGGTTATTTGTGGGTGTAGGAGTGTTGTTTTGTTGTTTTACTTGGTTTCCTTTTTTTCTTGTTTCTGTTAATACACATATACCTTTTCATAAAGGGCTGTTATTTTCCCTTTTCCATAATTTCTTTTCCTTTAATTGGAGCCTCTTAATTTCGGATTTATTAATTGCTTAGAAAGAGAAGTTTGGGTCTTTTCTCCTAACCCATCCTCAGCAAAAGACCCTTTTCTCATTTAAACTGGGACAGCCCCTTACTTCAAGAAAGACATTGAGGTGAGGGGAGACCTTATCGCTCTCTATAACTACCTGAAAAGAGGTTGTAGCAAGTTGAGGGTTGCCCTTTTGTCCCAGGCAACTCACAACAGGACAAGAGGAAATGGCCTCAAGTTGTGCCAGGAGAAGTTGAGGGTGGGCATCAAGAATTTCATTACTGAAAGGGTTGTCAAACATTCGAATGGGCTGCCCAGGGAGGTTGTGAAGTCACCATACCTGAAGGTGTTCAAGACCGGACATGGCATGTAGTATTATGGTCTAGTTGACAAGGTGGTCATCCGTCAAAGGTTGGACTCAGTGATCTTGCAGGTCTTTTCAAACCTCAGTCATTCTGTGACTCTGTGATTTACAAATATGTGTCCATCCTGTCCTTTCTTCCTTCCAAAAGTGGCCACAGCAGCCAGATCAAACTTTGGCACAACCATTACCTTTGTGCAGAGTCAGCAATAAATGAGAATTCCTTTATGCTCACTTATTGAGGAGGCTGAAGAATCATATTGGTCATTAAGATTAAAAGGAGGCTAATTCAAACCTATAGCGGCTGCCAGGGGAGTGGATGGGGAGCGAGCGGTGGAGGGGATGGGATTCCCGGGAACAAGGGGTCCCATGATAACTGGGAAGAATAAAAGGCACAGCAGTTTCCACCATTGCCCCGTCTCTCTCGTTAAGGACGTACTGCATGGACCCCCACCTGCTTCCTTCAGGTTTCTATTCCATCAGAGGTCCTGCCTCCCTGGCGTACATTTTCTTTAAATGAAGACACTCATTTAGACTAATGAAATGGTAAAAATTACTTCTTTTTTCCTTTAAGGTAGCAAAAAGCAAAAACCTAAGGAAGGGGGCTTATTAGCATATCACTAGGAATAATGAAGTGAAAATAGGGGGAGATCTAATAAATGGGGCAATGTGTTTCTGGGTGAATAACACTAGGGGGTACAATTTTCTAACATCCTGGGATGAATAAAATACTGAACCACATCCTACCCAACACCACCACATTGGACAGTTGGTCACTGTTTGTAAAATAAAATATAAGCAGGTATTTCCCCAAAAATACCAAGGCAGTAGAAAGGATTCAAAAGAGGTTTATTTCAGAGGCAAGGACACTAAATCTTTCAAAAACCTCACAGTGCTGCAGGACAGCACCGGGCTTCAGGGGAAAGGCAAATACCCATGCTCTTCCAGGGCACTTTTTTCTTCTCTCTGTTCTCCCCCGCCCTCTCTGGCCTGAGGAGGCCCTGTACATCTGTTAACATTATGTCTCCTGCATACTAGACCGAGAGAGGGCTCACTCACAACTTTCCCTGCAACTTTCTCTGAAATACAGAAGGGAAAGGGAAAAAGGCTTCCTAAGTGAAAGGAGTTCAAAGTCTTCTGAAAGTACCTATACCTACACTGCTGTACTGTGGTGGTAGTGGGTCCATTGATCCTACACTGGGACCATCCCTGGATACCAGCCATTGCCTCCAGCACCAACCACAGCCACTTCTCTGTCCAGTTCTGCTTCCAAGCCATTCAACATGGGCAGAGATGGTTGACCAAAACAGCAGGGAGAGAGGGTACCACTGTCAACAACCACCTGTCACCTGAAGTACTCATCTAGTGGGTCTGCAGAAGTAGTTTCTGTGAGCATTGCCATTGGGAAAAGCACTGTTTTGTGTCCCCTGCACACCTGAAGAGTTGTCACAACGAAATAAAACCCCTCAGCATATCCCAGACTATCTGCCCACTCCCCATCTCTACATAGCTCTACAGTAGGACAGACAGTTTTTTAACTGCATCTGGCAGTCATTTTGTTCCTTTCCATGCTTTCAAAGCTGAAAGCCATCAAGGATTAGCAGAAAAAATTATGACTATTTTTCCCGAAGAAGCAGCACTGGTAATAGGATTCAGGAAAAATCCTCCTAAATGCAAGTGACTGTGTGAAGGCTGACAGGTCTGATTATAATTATCATTGCGAGGGGACCAGCCCTAACCTCCCTTCTGGAAGGCAATGACAATTCCTAGAAGGGAACATGCAAGTGAATTATCATAAACAAAATCATTGCAAGTGGAATCAAGGAGAGCCTACTGATGAAGCCTTCTTGCTCCAGCTACAAGAGGCATTGCACTCACAGGCTCTTGTCCTGCTGGGAGGCTTCAACCATCACAATATCTGCTGGGAATAGCACGGTGAGCTGTAGGCAATCCAGGAGACTCCTGGAATACATGGAGGATAATTTCTTGAGCCAGGTAATAGGCAGCCCTACCAGATGCGATACTGGATCTGACGGTCACCAATGTAAGCAAGCTAATCAGGGATATCAAGATTGGAGGCAGCCTGGGCTGCAGTGATCATGCACTGGTGGAGTTTGCAGTCCTGAGGGATATGGGTCAGGCAAGGAGTAAAGTTAGGCCACTGAAATTTAGGAAAGCAGACTTCCAACTGTTCAAGGAGATAGTCAGTGGGATCCCCTGGGAGACTGCCCTCAGGAACAAGGGAGTGGAACACAACTGGCAGATCTTTAAGGAAGTCTTCCATAGAGCACAAGGAGTAAGAAATTGGGCAAGGAAGGTGTCCCAGTTAGAGCAGTTGGGACCAGTTCATCACTGTGTGGGTGTAACCCAAATTGTGTATTCTACACCCTCTATGTAATTTCCCAGAAACTGTTAACAATAGACCATTTGCAGCAGCTGCCCAGAGCACACCTGACCCCTCAGGCTATAAAACTGGATGTTAAGAGGCCTGTGACATAGGAGGGTGTTCCTGTCCTCACACCCACAACTCACAATCACCCATTGTGGAACTCCCTGCCCTGGGGTAGGTGCTGGGCATTCTGGCCCAAACCTGAGTGTATATAATCTTGGGGTCTTGGGACTTTTGGTACCACTCGTGGGATCCAGAGGAGGACCAGAACCTTGACCGGACTGTGACCACCACTATTGACCAAACTGCAACCACCACTCTTGACCAGACTGTGACCATCACTTGCACCAACAGGTTTTTCCTCTCCTTTTACTTTTGGACTCAGGGGGACCACATGGGGCTCAGAACGGGGCCAACAGGTTATACATCTGGGTTTTTGTGTGTTAAAAGCAATTGTTCATCTGTATAATTGTATTTATTGTATTATTTTTATTAAATTATAATTCTGATTTATAATCTCTTGAGTTGGGTTAATTTCTCCTGCCAGTTTACCTTTAAACCAGCACAGAAAGCAAGAGTCAAGTATGGTTGAGTAGAGGACTGCTGGTCAAACTAAAGGGAAAGAAACAAATACACAGGCAGTGGAAACAAGGACAGGTAACCTGGGAAGAGGATAGAGATGAAGTTCAGTTGTGTAGGGATAGGGTGAGGAAGGCAAAGCCAAAACTGAACCTCTCAAGGGGCACAAAGAATAACAAAAAGGGTTTCTACAGGTATGTTAATCATAAAAGTAAGGTCAAAAAATGTGTACCCCTGCTCATAAACAACACTGGAAAACTGGTAACAGATGAGGAGAAGGCTGAGGTACATAATAACCCTTTTGACTCAGTCTTCATTGGCAACCTCTCTTCCCACACCTCTTGAGTGGATGGACAGCAGGATGGGGACTGCAGGAGCAAATTCCTTCCTGCTGTAAGTAAAGATCAGGTTCATGACCATTGGAGGAACCTGATAGTACATGTCTATGGCATCCCAGAAGATGCATCAAAGTCCTGAGGGAATTGGCTGATGTAGTTGCCAAGCCACTCTCCATGATATTTGAAAAGTCGTGGCAGTCAGGGGAAGTCCCAGGTGACTGGAAAAAGGGAAACATTGTACCCATCTTTTAAAAGAATAGAAAGGAGGACTCTGGGAACTACCGACCTGTCAGCCTCACCTCTGTGCCTGGGAAGATCATGGAACAGATCATCCTAGAAGCTATGCTAAGGCACACGGAGGACAGGGAGATGATTCAAGACAACCAGTGTGGTTTCACCAAGGGCAAGTCCTTCCTGACCAACCTAGTGGCCTTCTATGATGGAGTGACTACATCACTGAACAAGGGAATGGTTACAGATGTCATTTATCTGCAGTTCTGTAAAGCCTTTGACATCATCTCCCACAGCATCCTTCTTTCTAAATTGGAGATAAATTAATTTGATGAGCGCACTGCTAGGTGGATAAGAAAGTTGTTGGATAGTCACATCCAGAGGGTAGTGGTCAACGGCTCAGAGTCCCAATGGACATCAGTGGCAAGGGGTGTCCCTTGGGGGTCTGTATTGGGACCAGTATTATTTAATATCTTGATTAATGACATGGATGAAGGGATTAAGTGCACCCTCAGCAGTTTTGCAGATGACACCAAGCAGAGTGGTGTGGTTAACACACCTGAAGGAAGAGATGACACCCAGAGGGACCTGGAAAAGCTCAAGAAGTAGGCCCATGGGAATCTCATGAGGTTTAACAAGACCAAGTGCAAGGTGCTGCACCTGGGTCAAGGCAATACAAACTGGGGGATGAACAGATTGACAACAACTATGTTGGGAAGGACTTGTGAGTGCTGGTAGATGAGAGGCTGGACATGAGCCAGAAATTTTTTTAAAAGAAATTTTTTAAAAAGGGTATGCAGTGACAGGACAAGGGGGAATGATTTAGAACTGAAAAAGAGTAGGTTTAGATTAGATGTTAGGAAAAAATTCCTTACTGTGAAGGTGGTGGGGCACTGGAACAGGTTGCCCAGAGAGGTTGTGGATGCCTCATCTCTGGAAATGTTCAAGGCTAGGTTGGATGGGGCTCTGAGTAACCTGATCTAGTGAAAGATGTCTCTGCCCATAGCAGGGGGGTTGGAACTAGATGGTCTTTAAGATCTTTTCCAACCCAGGCCATTCTATGATTCTATAAATTGTGTCTCACTAGTAAACTAAAAAAGACCTTGATTTGGGGGTGAAAAAAACCCCAAACAAATCTTAAGCACTTATTAAAATACATTCCAATAAAAAAATTGCACTCAATCCTACACTTAAGTTTTAATGACTTCAGGATGAATAAGAGAATTAAGTGGGGCACAGGAATCATTGGATGGAGTCATGCATCTAAGATGTGTTTGGAAATAAAGGATATCTTCTGAAACCATACTTAATGAACACGATCTGAAACATAACATGAACCAAGAGTTCCAGAGAGCATTTTGGTCCAGACTGAGCTAAATATTCAAAACTAAGAAAACTCAAGTAACCCTGTACCAATCTTTCCACCTTCCTCAAATCCTAGCAGCAAGAAAACCAAACAGAACCAATACAGAGCTCTTCAAATTGCATCTATTCATTGAATTCCTCAAATTGCATCCATACCTTGACTGAAATACCACAACATTAGTTTTCATCAGGGTTGTGAGGTAGATAGGTAGTATTCATTCAAGATCATCCTGTCCTGCTCTTCTTTGTGCTTTCTCTGACAGCACTATGTTTTTCCTAGACTGCAAGCTGTTTTGGCATTTCTCGTTCAATTTCCATTGGAAACTCAGAAATAGAGAAACTTGGGCAATCTGGAATAAGAGTAGCAATACAGTAGCTTTTTCTTTCTGAACAGAGGGAAATAGATGTCATCTTCTTAGTAGTGGGCTATAACTGGTGAGGAAATCAGGAACCTAAGAGTCAAAGGCTGTTTTAAGAGTTTCATTCTCATATCTCAGTGTAGTGAAGCAAATAAATTGCTCAAGGAGACATATGGAAGCTCACTATGCAAATGGCCTATTTAAGGTTTTTACTTCCTATTTAGATACTGGTGTCGGGATATTGGTGTCGTGGGTTTGCTGACAAACCACAAAAATGAGTTAAGTATTATAGTAATGTTGTTTTAATTTTTAGTAGAGAGATTTTCATTATATTTTGTTTATTGAAAGTTATATGTCAATTGCAGAATTTAAAATGTCTTAAAAATATAATTCGCAGAGGCGAAGGGGGGAATTGTCGTTGGTTTGTTGATGAGCCCCCCTGGGGCTGAAAATAGTTTTTCCAGGTGGATTTCTGGAACAAAGCCAATCAATCATTTTAGTAACACCTCTGCCAATTACATATTTAAGAAAATGGAAGAGAAGGTTGTGTCGCAGTAGAAATTAGGAGTCATATAAGGGGAGGTGGCATGCCCCAGGTGGGCCAGGCCTCCTTCCTCTCCCAGCCTTGGACCAGGGGCAGGTGTGGCACTACAGCTATCCTGACCTAGACATGTAACAGAGTAGAGGAAAAACTAAAGAAAGACTGCCTGGATGAGAAATACTGCAGAAGGAATTCCAGGCAGAGAGATAGCAAAGCCTCCAAGGTCAAAGCTGGTAGCTGGAGGAGAGAGAAAAGAAACCCAAAGGGGGGTCTCCTTTTCCCCCATCTCTCTCTCTCTCTCTCCCTTCAGTAGGGAAGAGATTGAAAACTAAAAACTCCTGCTACCTGTGGAAGACTGTTGGAGAGCGGAGACCCCCCTCTGCAGCTCATGAAGGAGCACACGCCAAAGCAGAGGAGTGCATGAAGAAGATGTGACTCCGTGGGAGGCCTAAGATGAAACATAGTCCTGTTGGAGACCTGTGGCCCATGGAGAGAGAGACCTACACTGGAGCAAGTCAACTCGGGTAGGATCTTGTGATCCCAGTGAGGGATCCATGCTGGTGCAACTGAATTTGTGACCCTAAGGGACAGCAGAGAATGGAAGAACTGTTGCCCAAAGGTGGACTCACGCTAGAGAGGTCCATCAAGGACTGTCTCTCGTGATACCACAGGAAACAGGGGTGGACTCAAAAACCATTATCCCCTGTGACCCTGTGGTGAAGACCATGGTAGGCAAGTATCCCCTTGCAGTCCATGGAGGACCCCACCGGGCCCCAGTAACCCTCCAGCCTCTGGTCTTAGCCCAGGAGGGGGTAGGCCCAGCCCTGAGAACGACATAGAAGAGAAAGAGAAACAGTTCCAGCTGCGACAAATCGTAGTTGTCTTAGAAATAATAAAAGAAGAACTTTTGAGTGCTGCAAAGTTAATGGAAAAGAGACTACTTCTCCTCCTGAACTGATACAAGGGGGGAGGGGTATTTTTTTGTAAATACATAGCACTTTTACCTAATTAGAATTGTAGTATATATATATATATATAGTTCTTTAGTTTTTATCTTGCTAGTAATAAATCCTAATATTATTCTCCCCAATCAGATCTCTTTTGTCTGCATAAACCTTCTCTGAACTTATAGCAATTGTGTGGAGGGTGGGAGAAAATTGGCCCAGAGCAAACCCATGACAGTGGGTCTTGCTGACCTCTCCTTGGCTCTCCCGCTCAAGGGTCATCTTATGGATGGGGATCACAGAGTCTCAGTTCGTTCTGTACTGCCAGTGATGCACAGTTGTAGTGGAAATTTGCACTCGATCTTCCTCAGCCTTCAACAGTCCCATAGCAGAAGTGTTCTCTGAGAGGCCCAGTAATGAATTCAACTGCTTAGCTGCCTCTGTCTCCACAGCAGCTATTCCAAAGACCTATCTATGTCCTTTTGGGTCTTTGAAATACCCATTCCTAAGGTAGTCAATGCCCAGGATACATGGGACATCTGGACCAGTCACAATGGGGTGTTTCTGCCAGTCTTTCCTGGTCAAGCTCATCTCAGCCCCAGAACAGTCAACTCTTGAGACCCTCCTGTCACCCCAGAAGTGGAAATAGTCTGCAATCCTATATGTCCTGATGGCATTAATGTACATTGAGCACCAGTGTCAACCAAAGCCTTGTATTCTTGTGGGTCTGATGTGCCAGGTCATCAGATCCACGCAGTCCAATAGACACGGTTGCCCCGTGCCTCTACCTGGCTAGAGGCAGGGCCCCTCTAACACCAGTCTTGGCTGGGGCCATCACAGCTTTTTCCCTGTGAATACATATGGGAGGTACATTCTAGCGGGTCAGATCCTTGCCCATGGGATACCAGTACTGCACTTACTCTCATGGGCTTCCCTTTTTCTCTCTCCTTCAGTTCTTGTACTCAGGCTGCTAGGACACAGGTAGGTTTCCTGTCCCACCCCCTCATGTCTTCTCCATGATCTACTAGGAAATACCACAGCTCGGTTCGTGGGGTCTGTCTGCTCTTTCTAGCTGGGGGATGTCTGGCTCTGACCTCAGAGGCTCTGCTTCGCACTGGTGCCACATGGAAGCTGTTTTCCTTCATCTCCTCTCTAAGTTCTTTTCTGTTCATCTTTTACTTCTGTAGTCAGTACCTTGAGGCCCTCAACCTATGTTTCTATAGTGGAGATATGTGTCCATAACGAGCTATGGACCATGTTGTTGAACTTCCTGAGTTTATTTGTTATAGAGCCCACTGTCTCTCTGTTTTCTTCAAAATGCAATGACACCAAGAAACTGGTGTATACAGATGGCCCTTGCTGTAAAAGGCTCCACCACATTTGTGACTACACCTGACTTCATCAGCATTGTGGCTGGGTTGCCCGTTCTTTTTGAAAAGTATCTAACAGTGCCATTTCTCTCAGGTGTTGGATACCTTCCTCCATAGTCTTCCAGGTCGTATTATGATGGTGCTTCTGCAGGAAGTCTCTAAACAAACTTCTCTCACACACCTGTTAGAAGTTGCTTCCAGAGAGAAAGGGGCTTGGACTCCCTCACAAATGCTTGCGATCCTGGGCCAGGGATCCCAAATACCTTGCTTCATTGCCATCAAGTGGCAAGCCTTCACCCATAAGGTTCCACCCTCGGATCAGACAGGTCAAAATGGGCTCATTTTGGTGTCAAGTAATGTCGTCCTGCATATTGCAGAGCTGTTCATATGACAAGGATTCAGTAATGATCTCAGGCTCTGGTTCCTCCACTGGTTCCCCATCCTCGTTAACTGGGCGTATTGACTTGGCTTTATACTTCTTCCTCTGCACTGGGACCACTTCTGCTGGCTGTGACTTCCCTTCTGGCATGACTGGGGACTGAGCACTTCTGATGTCTATTGGTTTCTCTGCTCCAATATCTTTCCCTTTTGACTGTAGGTGGTGGTGTACAGTCCAGACCATGGTGCGGTAAGTGTGGGCTAAGGTCCAGCACATTGCTATGAACAGTCCATCTCTGGAATTTATGGACAGATGTTCTTTCAGGCACTCAGCAACCTTACAGGGGATCTGTGTTCCCCAGGTGGGGGACCCCCGTAGCAAATCAGGGGGGTCGAGGGCAGGCTGTCCCCGGCATCTCAACAACTTCTCACAGTCACGTGAGCGATGATGGTTCTGTGGCCAACAATAAAAGGACTGAGGTTCTGAAATCACCAAGCTGCATGGCTGTGGCTCAGGGGAAGAAATATGTTCGCACTCAATGCTTTGTTTGATCACTGGTGCTTTAACCAAAGGTTCACAGTAAAACAGATGATAGGACACACAGAAGTGTGCAAAGAATACTTACTGACTGATAGCTACCTAACCAGCTTATGTGCATATAATTACCCAGCCACAACCCAAATGAAAATGCTCCATTGCAGCTGGTGTCTTAATCCATTCATAACACGAGCTAATTAACATTGATGTTTTTGGGCAAGCTTATTCCAAATGTGGTCAAGTTCCAGGCTTTTAGCTTAGGTGCTAGGACCCATTGAGGATCCTGGGAGAGGCTATGTTTCTGCCCAGAAGGCATTTTCTGGCTTGTTGATGGAGAGGTTTAGGAGTGGGTTCTGGTGAAGAGGCTGTGCTGTGCTGTGCTGAACACTGGCATATAAGCAGTGCTGCTAAGCTATTCTTGCTGCTACACCCTACCTCCATGCAGAAGAGTTTGTAGCAGAATCAAGGTATTTCATAGTTTTCCTCATGTCTGAATTCAAATGTCTTGATTGGGGTGGGGGGAGAAAAAAGAAAAAAGAAAAAGAAAAAAAGAAAAAGAAAAAGAAAAGGAAAAAAAAACCTACCTTGGAAAGTGGGAGAAGTCAAGAAACAATTCTGTACTTTATGATATTCTTTGTGAGCACAGCTGAGAAAGGAGGTCAGTTACCAGAACTTTGCATTTATTTTTTAACATATGGGATTAGAAGATCATAGAATCATAGAATCAGCTGGGTTGGAAAAGACCTCTGAGATCATCAATTCCAACCCTTGATCCACTACCACTGTGATTACTAGACCATGGCATTAAGTGCCACATCCAGTCTCATCTTAAAAACCTCCAGAGACAGAGAATCCACCACCTCCCTGGGCAACCCATTCCAATGTCTGATTGCTCTCTCTGCAAAGAATTTCTTTCTAATATCCAACCTAAACCTCCCCTGGCAGAGTTTAAGACCATGCCCTCTCGTCTTACTGATATCTGCCTGGGAAAAGAGACTGACCCCCACCTGGCTACAACCTCCTTTCAGGTAGTTTTAGAGAGTGATGAGGTCTCCCCTGAGCCTTCTCTTCTCCAGACTTAACAACCCCAACTCCCTCAGCCTCTCCTCATCGAACTTGTGTTCGAGTTCCTTCACCAGCCTTGTTGCTCTTCTCTGGACCTGCTCCAGCACCTCAATATCCTTCCTGAACTGAGGGGCCCAGAACTGGACACAGTACTCCAGGTGTGGCCTCACCAGCACTGAGTACAGGGGCAGAATCACTTCCCTGGTCCTGCTGGTCACACCGTTCCTGATCCAGGCCAGGATGCCCTTGGCCTTCTTGATCACCTGGGCACACTGCTGGCTCATGTTCAGCTTCCTGTCAATCCTAACTCCCAGGTCCCTTTCTGCTTGGCTGCTCTCCAGACACTCTGTCCCCAGCCTGTAGCGCTGCATGGGGTTGTTGAGATCAAAGTGCAGGACCTGGCACTTGACCTCATTAAACCTCATCCCTCTGGAATCAGCCAAATTCTCCAGGTCCCTCTGCAGAGCCCTCCTGCCTTCCAGCTGATCGACACTTCCCCCTAGATTGGTGTCATCTGCAAATTTGCTAATGGTGGACTCAGTCATCTGATCTAAATCATCAGTACAGATATTAACAGAACTGGGCCCAACACTGATCTCTGGGGGACACCACTAGTGACCGGCCGCCAACTGGATGCAGCACTGTTCACTACCACTCTCTGGGCCCGGCCCTCCAGCCAGTTCTTAACCCAGCACAGAATGCCCCTGTCCAAGCCATGGGCTGCCAGCTTTTCCAGGAGTATGCTGTGAGAGACGGTGTCAAAGGCTTTGCTGAAGTCCAGATAGACCACATCCACAGCCTTGCCCTCATCCACTAAGCGAGTCACCTGATCATCAAAGGAGATCAGGTTGGTCAGACAGGACCTGCCCTTCCTAAACCCGTGCTGGCTGGCTCTGATCCCTTGCCCATCCTGTAGGTGCTGTGTGATTGCACCTAGGATGATCTGCTCCATAACCTTGCCAGGCACTGAGGTCAGGCTGACAGGTCTGTAGTTTCCCAGGTCCTCCTTCTGGCCCCTTTTGTGGATGGGCATGACATTCGCCAACTTCCAATCATCTGGGAATCCCCCAGTGAGCCAGGGCTGTTGGTAAATGATGAAGAGCAGCTTGGTGAGCTCTTCCGCCAGCTCCCTCATCACCCTAGGATGGATCCCATCTGGTCCCATAGACTTGTGAGGATCCAAGTGGCTCAGCAGGTCTCTAACTGTTCCCTCCTGAATTACAGGGGGGCTATTCAGCTTTTTATCTCTGTCTACAGGTTCCAAAAACCAGCTGTCCTCAGCACAACCTGTCCTACTGTTGAAAACTGAGGTAAAGAAGGTGTTAAGTACCTCAGCCTTGTCCTCATCTTTGATAACTATGTTCCCACCCATGTCCAATAAAGAATGGAGGCTTTCCTTGTCCCTCCTTTTGCTACTGATATTCTTTGTGGGCACAGCTGAGAAAGGAGGCCAGTTACCAGAACTTTGCATTTCATTTTTAACCTATGGGATTAGAAGATGAGAGCAGGTGCTAATGGGAATTTTGCCCATGGCAGAAAATCAGGATCCTAAATCGCTGGAAATCACAAAACCCCCTAGTAATGATCTATAATGACTGCACTTGGAAATTGCTGATATAAGGAATTGTCACTTGGCAGAAAATTCACTTTCCCCTCCTTCAGTGCAATTTCAGTTTAATTTGTAACAGGGTGCAAGTGTAAATGAACTGACAACAGACCTATCAGCTATTCTCCTTGTTATTCAAGATGAAATAAAGTGATTGTACAGGAGTAAATGCAGATGCATGGAGCCACCTTTGTTTGACAAATGTCATGGATGTGCTCAGCCCTGTGTGTATGTATGTAAACGTGAAGTTTTCTCATGTGTTTTTCAGCAAATATGCATTTTATTAGATTTGCCTCTCAAAAAAGACTGTGATTCTGCTACTGGGCTGCATTGTACTACTGCAAAATGGAATTTCTATTTATATAAGTCTAAATGTGCATACATCCCATGTGGTGATGGCCATTCAGATATATATCATCTAACGTGTATATATATGTATAGATATACACACTTTCAGTGTGTTTATTACATTGGCCACTGAAATAAGAAAGATGTTTAGATGCAAGGGTCAAAAAATAGGAATTTCCCACTTAAAAGCTATTTGTACAAACTTATTTCTGTTTGAGTGGGCGTGTCTTCAGTAGCACGACTGTGACTATGTTCCCCAGCCCACATCATGTCTGGATACATAGGGGTAATACCTAACATTTCCTAATTGTTTAGTTGTTTGATTCAGCAGCCTGAAAACAGAAATTATGTTGGGTCCAAAAGTGGACCTATCCTTTCCTTCATCGAGGATCATTGGAGATATGCACTGCTTTGGTTGGCAAGACTTTTTACAACCACTACTAGTGGGAAATTGCAAGGGATGATACCAGTTCTACCCACCCTATGAGCCCCTAGGGATTCTCTCATTGCTATTTTCACTTTGGTAATGTCATGGACCTGGGTCTGCAGAAGATTTGTGTTCAGTTATTATTTTGACCTGCTAACAACATTTTCCTGAGAAACACAAGGAGGAAATGGGAAACATTAATCTTGCACAGCTCATAACTCAGCCAGAATGGAGGGGAGTTTCATGGGAAAAGGGAAAGGCATGTCTTCAGCTGCAGGGCTTTTGTCCCTGCCAAAATTCAAAGGTTCTTTTTCAAACAATAGAAATATTATGTGACGGTTTGGACTTGGCTCCCTGCCAAATGCCCGAAAGTTACGACAGCAGCCCTCTTTCCTTCTCCTTTCTTCCCTTAAGTTAAAGGAAAAAGAAACTATAAAAATTAAAGAACTCAAAGTCAAGCTGCTTATATAAAAATATATCTATATTTGCGTAAATTTCAATTATGTACAGTTAAGATGCTATATACACAGTAAAAGGGGGTCCACTCCCCTGAAGGGATAGGGAAAGGGGAAAAAAAAAGGGGACGAAAGGGAACAAAAGGGACACCGAACAGGTATACTAGATCAAACTATACTAATAACTAACAAAACAGATCTCACCACATCCCTTAGAACAGCAGGATCGGCAGTTACAGCCAGCACTCTCCAAACCTCCACGTGGTAGGACGGTGGACTCTGCAGGCCTCAGCCTTAGATAAGCGAGACCAACGCAGGGACCCACTGTTCCCAAACCTCGCCGGAAGAGAAGAGAGCAAGGTCTCTAATCTCCGACTTATTTATACTCTGGTTTACGTAAAAATTGTATGGAATACTGGGTACTTGGCTACTTCCTTGGTTACAAACTGGTCACCAGGAAGGCCTAGACTAAAACCATTACATATTAACACTTCTTTTAAAAAACATTGCAAAAGTAAAGAGGTCACGAGAACCTTTGAAAAATGGAAAACCTTAGGAACATAAAAATGCTGGTCTTCATAGATGAGAAAACAAAGTGGTCTCCAAAACTCTATGAAATCCTATTACAGTGGGACATGTTAAATAACCCAAATATAGGCATCACTGCCTCTGTCATCACACACACACTACTAACTGCTCCTGCTATTTATTCAGGAAAGAGAGAAATTACACAGACACTAAATGTTTCTCCTCAAGTAAGTCCACCCAATGGCTTTGTGCAGACATCAGTGCACACAGTTTGGCCTAGTTCTTACCATGTGGCTTCTCCTCCCCATCCCTGTTTGCTCCTCCCTACCTCTCTCTTTGACCTCCCCTGTCATCTTCCCCACCACATGACACTTTTTCACCAGCCCCTTCAGTGTCCCTTTAATGGTCAGGTACTCTCTTGCACTTGCCTTGGGTGAACAGGTTTGCTGCCTTCCTTGCTGACAATCATACTCTCCCTTTTTGCTTTTCCTCAACTTCTCTCACTCTGTTTTTCACTTTTTCACCTTTTTTAACTTTTTTAACTTTTGATGACTCCATATACCTGCAGATACATGCACAGTTACAATGTTTTTTATTCCCTCCCTTCTCTACAAAATCCTGAATAATTCAGAAGCCAATATTTTAGTATGGTTGCATAGTAGCTACAGTAGAATAGTATCACCTCTTCATCTAGCTCAAAAGAATATAGCACCTTGCTGGAAACTAGTATGAAGAATCACAAGAGTGTGTAGTGTGTCCCGCAAAGAAAAGCTCAGTACAGTTGTTCTGGATGCTTGGCACAGATGTTATTCCAGTTTTTCAGCACATACTGCTTTTTATTAACTTAAACCCAGATACTCTTGGTTCAAAGTCCTCAATTAATAATGCAGAAATGAGGTAAAATGAGAGATATCCATAAGATGTCCACCCTGTTTTCCAGTGAGTAGATATGACATGCACACAACTGAAAATACGTTTTCTTCCACATATATGCAAAATTTTAATTTCCTCATTTGATAACCACTTTTTGTTCTCTCTTCAACTAAACCCAAATAGGCAAAGTAGAAAATAGACTTCTGCTCCAGACTCTTCCCCAGTTTCATTGCCCTTCTTTGGATAAGCATCAGCACCTCAACGTCTTTCTTGTAGTGAGGAGCCCAAAACTGAAAATAGAATATTCCTTAAAATGTGATTCAGACTCAACAATTATGGAAAGGATTTGAGGCCACAGTGACAGTCATGCTCCCTGGGGGAAACAGGGAACAGGAGGAAACCACTCTACTTTTCAGTTCTTCATGTTGACCAAAAGCCCACACCTCCAGCTACCATCTTTCAGAAATGCCTGTCTCACCCTTGAGAACTGGAAACCTGCACTCATTTACTCACAAACAGGGAACTCTGTCAGCAGCCTCACAACCTGCAGATTTTGATTGCATGAAATTGTTCCAAAGGAGGTTTTCCTTTTGAGCCTGGAGTAGAAGACAATCAAGATCCATTTCTCTCCCCCCCCCCCCCCCCCATTAGATTAAAGCAAATTCAATAGCAGCAGTAGGACAGCCTTGTCTGGGATACAGATTCTTGGAGAAGGAGGGCTTTCTCTCTCCTCTGCATGGGAAGTTGATCCTATTACTTTGCTCATCTGAGCTTGTAACATCTCTAAAAGATGCCCTATGTGTTAGTCCACAAGACTGGGAAGTCTCACTGCCATTTCTCTGGTGCAGAAACCAAACTGTAAAACAGTGTGAAGAAACACCCTTTCTTCTCAACCACTTCCATTACAGTTAATGAACATTGTACTGGGAATCAACTGAAAACAGCATAATGTATGGAAAAGTTCCTTCCTGACCTGTATGTGACTGCCATGTTAAATAGTGAAAAGCCATCAGTACTCTTCCAGTGTCATTCTCCTCCTCAACGATGAGGAAGGGGAGAGAGGGCATTATAGACCAGCCCTTTGGGATGCCATGTCCTCCTGGAAATACTCCTGGTGTGTAGTCCCTTGACTGGTGAGAAACAGTTATAGTTAAACAGATGAGTGTTGAGTAATTTCAGAGAAATTAGAGATAGGTAAATGAATTAAGACAGAGCACCAAATTACATTGGATTTAATCTACTCTTTGGAGAGGATTAGAAAAAAGAAAAGGAATTGTACAAAATCCAGCCCCTCCCCCAACATTTTCTATTGTATTCTCTAATTTCAAAGCTAGAAATCAAACCCAAGACACTCCAACTCACACAGGTCCCTAATTCTGCCCAGATTGAAGAATACAGTGATACTTCAACCCAAATGCATCACACAGCTTCCAAACACTTAATGCATTACCTGGAAGTTTGGATCAGTTCTCACAGCAGAAAAGTAACTTGTTTAAAGAGGAAATCAGAGGAAATCCTCTGGAAGGAAGCCACTGGGCTGGTCTTGGCAGATGCAATGTGCTAACCTAGGGAACCGTGTTCAGGGTAAAGCAATCAGCCTGAAGCAGAGCCTTTATCCTGTAAATGTCATAAATGTCTTTGCTGCCACTGGTACAGGACTTTACGGTGGGGGAAGTGGCCAAGGTGATGAAACATTGCTCTTCCGTTTTCAAGCAATGCATAGAAAAGTGAAAACAACAGGAAAAATATTCTTCTAATTGAAAACACAGTACCAGTTACTGAAGTGTGTGTGTGTGTGTGTTTTGTGAGGGTAAGTGGGGAGAAATGGATCACTATAACCAACAACACCCCAAAGGGCTATAAATCAAACAGTATACAGCTGATGGTATCAAACATAACTCCTTTTGCACTACATCAAAAAGCTTTAATTAACAACTAATTTATTCAAGTGAAAAAAAATTCCCCTGCACCAAATAATTGTATTACAACTGGGGGACTAGTCTGTGTATTTTCCCTGTCTCTAAAGCATGACAGGAGAAGAAATCAAGCCTTTAGAGAACAGCTAATTAGAAAAATGGATTAAAGATTCAGAGGGCTGGTCTATTGGTTTTTTGAGATCAAATCAGCTCACTTAATTAAAAAAGTCACACTGGGAGGTCTGTTTGCTCTAAGACCTACTTTTAATAAAAATACTCATAAAGATAAATGACATCGGCTTGCTCCAGGCACAATGCGGACAGGTGTTGCACAAGCCTCCCTTCACAGTGATGTCACTTCTGCTCTGCGCCTCTGTTTTGTTATCTGTGGACAGGTCCCACAGCACAGATTGCCGAGCGAGGTTTCAGCTGTGAGGGGCTTTTGGCAGAGCAGCTAAATGTCTGCAGAGCAGCCATCGGAAATCTCCAAAAATGCTTGGTTGAACCCCAAATGTGAAAGTTCAGGCTGTCAAATCAAGTCCTTCCTTCCTCTCCTGCTGAGAATCATAGAATCAGAATATCCTGAGTTGGAAGGGACCCACAAGGATCATTGAGTCCAACTCAATGTACTGGAGCAGCCCAGGGCTTGCGTGCACCCAACGTTGCTGCTCTTCCACAAGATAAGAGGCCACACAGAAGCATCCCTGTACTACAGAACTAGGACAGATACTGGAGCCAAATGGCACGACCTGGGTCCCATCCTCACCTACTGCCAACTTCATTGAGTCAAGAACTGGAAGGATGTTTCTTTTTTTTTTTTCCTTTTTTTCTTCCATAACTTTGTGCTAGTGAAGACTAACTAATCTCTGGTGGGGCAAGGTAAGTGTCATTATCCTACTTTAATGGTTAATGAAGCAGAAGCAGAGTAAATAGTTTACTGGTTGTCTTATTTTTATGGCCCCATTATACATGTTTTACTGTTCCTCTGAGTGCAGTGAAGTTTCCCATTAATGCTGCCGTTGAATATACTGTACAATCTTTGGGGCAGAGACCATGATTTTCTTTTCATTTACTTAATGAAAATCACACTGCCTTTTAATTTCTCTGAATTCAATTGCCTAGGTATTAGGTAGGAGCCCCAATGTGAACACAGCGGGGGGACAGCTGTGTGGCTGTGTCATGGGGTATGCATGAACCAGCTGAGGCTAATGCAGAACACCCAGGCTGCAGCTTCAGAGCCTTTCTCTCTATTAAACCTCACCTCTGAATCTGTGTGTGCTTTTTTCTGGTAGCAATTGGCACTTGTTGGTCTTCAACTTCCAACAATCCCACAATGAAGGGATCTTCTGAGAGGTCAGGCAGGGTAGATTGTCTGATCTTCTCTGTATTCACAGTAGCTACAGCAAAAGCCCATTTATACTTCTTTGGATCCTTGAAGTACCTTCTCCTGAGGTAGTCCATGCCAAGGATGCAAGGGGCCTCTGGGCCAGTCACAATAGATTGCTTTTCTCACATGTTCCCTGTTAAACTCACTTCAGCCTCTAATACAGACAACTTCTGGCATCCCCCTGCCACTCCAGAGGTCCAGATGGGTTCTGCACTCCTGTGCCTTGATGGCATCAGTGCGCACTGTGCACCAGTATCTGCTAAAGCTCTATACATATGTGGATCTGATGTGCCAAGCCATCAAAACCACACAGTCCAGTAGGTCTGCTCATCCCTTCCTTCCACCTGCCTGAAGACAGGAACCCTCTATTCCTGTTCCTGGTCAGAGTATTCACTGTCTGACCTTTATTATACCAGACTAGAAGTCCCCTCAGCAGGATCAATGGAATTGTTCTCAGTCCTTTTACATCTGGGAGGTCACTGATTATTTTCTTGGGTCTCTGAAGCAACTGAGTCTTCTTGGGTGACCCCTTCTTAACAGCTTTCTTCCCTCTCAGTTCATGTACCCGGGCTTCCAGCTTAAAGATGGGTTCACCATCCCGCTTCCTCATATCTTCCCCCTGGTCACACCAAAAGAACCAAAGGTCACCATGTGACCTGTGCCTGGGGCTTCCTTTCCCTCTGACTGGGGCAGGAGACAATCGATCTCTTGGGCTGCCCATGAGAACTGAGGTGCTGGACCAAGGGAATGTTTAAGTACACAGAATTTCTTCTAAGTTTCAGAGACAAAAGGCATCACCTCTACAGTTCGTGTATCCATTTGCAGGTAATACAATGCTTCTAAGCTGTTAAAATGTGATGCAGGGGCACTTTGAACCTCCTTCCTCCACATGGCCATTGTGCAAGGGACATCATCTGGATCTTTAGAGACATTATCACTTCTTAGATTACTATAAAGTATTTCCAGCACTTCTAATTCTCTCAAGTACTGGATACTTCTGCCTGCAGTGGTCCACTTTCCTGAGGAGTCCATTAGATCTTCCTTAAATGGATATCTTGACCCTGCACTTGAGAGAAGCTGTCTCCAGAGACTCCAAATTGCTCCTTCTTTTCCAATTCCTCTTTCAATTTTTCGATCTCTAGCAAGGGATTCCAGTTGTTGGGCTTCATGACCTTCCAATTGCTGACTATCAGTCCCGTTATCCCAATATCAAAGCAGCTAGGTAGGAATATGCTCACCTGGCTGGTGGCTGTAATCTTTTCACAAGTCTTGAAGTTCTGATGAGGTCAGGGACCAGGTAACTTCTGTTTCCTATTTGAGTTGCGATTTGTCTCACTTCTTGCAATTTTTTGGTGAAGGATCAACTTTATGATCTGCCTCCTCCCTTCTTCTTCTTCTTCTTCTTCTTCTTCTTCTTCTTCTTCTTCTTCTTCTTCTTCCTCCCTTACTAATTGCTGATATGGACACTTAGCTTGCCTTATCTATTTTTTTCCTTTTCACTACTTGGGCAATGACTGTAGTTGTTGTGGTTTGAGTCCCTACCTAAGCCATAGTGTCCTCCGTTGCAGTTTGGGTCCCTACCTCCACTACAGTCCTCTGAGAGTCCTGAACTGTGGCTCAATAGGCACAGGCCAGGCCCCAGTACAGGGTGAGAAGATGCTGGGTTTGATTAGGATAGGCAAGTCACCATTCCATCAGGTGACATGTCAGTTTGCTAGCGTTGAATACCTGTTCGAGTGTGAAGTTCCAGGTAATGGGAGGTGTCAACTGCCCTAGGAACCTGCCCAAATCCTTCCACACACCCTGCCACCCAGGAACTGGAGGCCTTAGGGCACATCTCAGTATAGCCTCACCTCAAGTTTGTTTTCTCTTACACCAGATTCCACAAACTCCCTAGTGTGCCAACAGTATTAGTTAATATTAACAGTATTAAACAGCTTACATAAGGATGAACAAGGACCATGGAAGACTTCATTATAAAGCCATTCATATCCATTCCAGGCAGGGAACTCACAGAGTTAAATCACCCATTGTGAAACTCCTTGCTCTAGGGGAAGTACTGGGCATTCCCACCTGAACCTGAGCCTATGTAATCTTTGGGTTTTGGGACTTCTGGTACTGGCAGGTCCATCTGGGCTCTGCTCGGTTCCTGTAAACCTTCCTTGGTTTTGAGCAATGGGCATTGAAAATACTGGCAGTAGCCTCATCCCCGAGTAGCTGACTTCCAATTTCTGGTACCACTCATTGGATCCAGAGGACCAGAACTTCAACAGGACTGCCACTGCCACTCTTGACAAGACTGCGATCATTACTTCGACATCTGTCTTTGTGGGTTAAAACCAGTTTTCTCTGTATGATGCCTCAGAGCTTTTTTTGGATTGACCCCAAACCCAATTCCCAAAGGGGCATGTCAGGGGGCAGAACTGGGCAGAACCCAGGGGTGTATAGACCTGGAATTGGATGGACCTTATTATAAAATCATGGAACCACTGTTTGGGTACATGTGTGTCATGTGTATTCCCCTGATTAAAGGACCCGCTCTTTTTATCTTATACACTAAATTGGCCTGGAGTCTTTTCCTCCACGGTCTCTTTAGGCAACAGTATCATTGCATTTATTGTCGTTTTTTTAGTAAATTGTAACTCTGACTTGTAATCTCTCTTGCATTGGGTTCATTTCCCCTGCCGGTTTACTTTTAAACCAGCACACAGGGCTACATGGAGTAAGTTGATAGCTTTGATTACACAAGCCCGAATGAGAAAACCTAATTTTCCAGGAATCCTGGAAGAGATTATGGACTAGCCAGAAGGCAGAGATTTTGGAGAATTGCCTGAGAAGGTGACTTGTGCCCAAGAAGCGTCACCGTATAACGAGTTACCAGAAAATGAAAGAAGCTATGCTCTATTTACTGATGGATCTTGCCTTATGGTAGGAAACCCCGGGAGGTGGAAAACTGCTGTGTGGATTCCCATGTGGAGATTATGTAGGTTGAAGGCCTGGGAAAGAACCTGATCTTAGCAGTAGTTTTTGGGCTAAGCAGAGTACAGAACAACTCATTACAGGAATGGGTTACAAGCCCGAAAGCCTGCCATGTCCCCAAGTAACAGCTAGCAGCCAATCAGACGCTGCAGTTACACTTTGCCTTATAAGGAATGTGTCCATGTTTGTGTAAAGTTATAAATGGCTGCACCCTTTGAATAAAGTTGTCTCAGTCCCTCTCCCCACTGAGTCCATGACCTTCAATGCACCACAGTCCCACACGATGAGTCGTTGAGGCTGCTGAAGGAGAGGACAAGTCGAGCCAATTTGTAGAAGTGAAAGTCATCCAACCAGCCCTAAAGATTGCCGAATGAGAAAAGTGGCCCTGTACTGTATCTCTATGTTCACTCCTGGATGGTGGCTAATGGTCTGTGGGGGTGGCTACAACAAAGGAAGAAGACCAATTGGTGATGCTGGAGTAAAGCCATCTGGGTTGCTGCACTGTGGCAGGGTATCGCTGCACAGGTGGAAAAAATTACTCTGAAAGTGTGTCATGTAGATGCTCACATGCCCAAAAGTCATGCCACGGAAGAACATCAGAACAGTGAAGCATGTGGATAAGGTTGCAAAGATTGGAATAGCTCAGGTAGACATAAACTGGGAGCAGAAGGGTGAGCTATTTATAGACCAATGGACCCATGAAACATCAGAACGTGTAGGAAGAGATGCTACATACAGATGGGCTCATGATCGAGGGATGGACCTGACCATGGAGGCCATCACACAGGTTATTCAGGAATGTGAAACATGTGCTGCAATCAAGTTAGCCATGTGAGTAAAATCTCCCTGGAATAGAGGGCAGTGGCTGGGTTTCCAATATGGTGAGGCCTGGCAAATTGACTACATTGGACCACCGCCATGAACACGCCAAGACGAGAACTACATACTTACCATGGTGGAGGCAATGACTGGCTGGCTGGAAACATATCCTGTAAACCAGGCCACTGCTTGAAACACCATCTTAGGCCTCAAGAGGCACATTCTGTGGTGACATGGGAGCCCAGAGAGAACTGAAACAGATAATGGGACGAACTTTTGAAATAACCTTATAAGCTCCTGGGCAAAGAAACATGGCATCGAATGGATCTATTGTATCCCTTATCACCCACAAGCCTCTGGGAAGATTGAGAGGTATAATGGACTGTTGAAGGCTATGTTAAGAGCATTAGGTAAAGGGACATGAAAGCATTGGGAGACAAATTTATCTGAAGCCACTTGGCTGGTCAACACTAGGGGATCTGCCAATTGCCCTGGTCCTGCCCAAAAAAAAACCCTATATATTGTAGGAGGAGATAAGGTCTCCGTACTACTCATGGGGAAGTGGCTGGGGAAGTTGGTGTTGGTTTCTCCTCCCATGGGAAAGGCAAACCCATCCATGGGATTGTCTTTGCTCAGGGACCAGGGTAATGTGGAAGGTTGGGGAGACCCAGTGTGTGCCTCAAGGAGATTTAACCTTGGGGGAAAAATAATCTGTGTTCTAAGTTGTACGTTGCAGGAAGTAAAGTAGCTAGACAATGAAGAATGAATTTTGCGAGGAGCAAGGAGAGTGCAACAATGACCCGTTCTGGGCTAGCATCAGTGCCCAACAACTGATTGTGTTGCTTCTACTGTCCTGAGTACCCATCCTGATGGAATGGAGCCCAAGATCTGGAGGGGTGGAAGAAGCCCATGAAAATGGGAAAATAATATCTATCTGTGAAAAGACAGGGGATAGTAAGAAGATATATATATTTTATGTGGGATCTGAGTATGATGGAAATGGTATGGAATAAGGGGTGGACATTGTATTGGGTCTGGCTGAGCTGGAGTTAATTTCCCCATAGCAGCCCTCACAGTGCTGTGTTTTGCATTGATAGCTAGAAAGGTGTTGATACTACACATTTGTTTTGGCTACTGCTGAGCATTTTGGGAGGGGACACAAGTAGGCCAGCTGACCCAAACTAACCAAAGGGATATTCCATACCATATGACATTAGCTCAGATATAAAACCTAAGGAAAGGAGCAGGAAGGGGGGCATTCATTGTTTCCAATGGCTGCCTGCTAAGAAACCATTATGTGTGCTGAAGCCCTGCTTCTCGGGAAGTGGCCCAACACTGATGCTGATGGGAAGTAGAGAATAAACCTTGTTATTTTTTGCTTTACTTTTGCATGTGCAGGCTTTTGCTTTTTGGTTTAGCAAACTGCTTTATCTCAACTCATGAGTCACTTTCCATCTTATTCTCTCTCCCCTTTTCTAGCTGGGGCATGATAGAGGGGTTGGGTGGACACTTGGTGTCCAGCCAAGGTCAACCCACTACAGAGGTCTTTTCCAACCTAAATGATTCTGTGATCCTGTGATTCTGTTATATAGAATCATAGGAATCATAGGATGGTTTTAGTTGGAAGGGACCTTCAAGATCATCTTGTTCCAACCCCCCTTCCATGGGCAGGGACACCTTCCACTAGACCAGGTTGCTCAAAAGCTGGCCTTGAACACTTCCAGGGATGGGGCATCCACAACCTGAAAATTCGTCTTTCTCCAGATCCTCCTATCTAGTCCAGCTCTACGAGAAGGTGACTGGAAACCATTCCCAGAAACTGAAATAAATCAAATATGGAAAACCAAACAAACAAAAATTACTTAGGACAGGTGAAACATAATATGTCTCAAGAAACTCTTTCTGTTCCTTAAAAGAATTAAATCCCAAGGTCCAGAAGTCCTTTCCACTGTAATTTTTCACCTTGAACCATGGTGAATGAAGCAGGGGGAGGCAATCAAAATGATAATAGAGCATGAGAAGTATACAAGTCTAAGTATCTACCCTTGAATCCTAGAAAATAAAAAAAAAAGAAAAAAAAACTCAGCCTTCTCAAAGGAAACTATAAATACCTAATACAATGAAAAATATAGAATTTTATGGATCCAGTTAAATAACTGTACAGCCAAGTGCATATACAATTCCCATTTCTGAACAGAAAAAACCCATCTGCCAGTAAAATCCATTTGTTTACTGGTATACTGTGGGGAACATGCAGGCTGAAGGCCTGGAAATAACCTGACCTTAGCAGCAGGTTTCAGGCCAAGCAGAGTACAGAGCACCTCATTACAGGGGTGAGTTGCAACCCCAAAAGTCTGCCATGCCCCCATGTGACAGCTAGCAGCCAATTAGATGCTGCGGTTACAGTTTTTGCCTTATAAGAAATGCTTCCATGTTTATGTTGGTTATAAAAGGCTGCGTCCTTTTGAATAAAGTTGTCTCAGTTTCTCAGTTCCTTTCCCCACACTGAGTCCGTGCCTTTCAATACGCTGCAATATACATTGCATTGTCCAGCCTGTCCACTTGTTAAGCAGTTCTGTAAAGTACTCTTATGTTTTCATTCCACCCTGTAGCTTCCTCTGTAACCCACAACTGTGGTATAAAAAATGTGACATGCACTGAAATATCCAAGTAAATACTTTTACTGTATATAGTGATATGGAATAGTTTGAATGTGATCCTACTCTTACAAGAGAAGCCACACTCTTGGACAAAGCCATCCTCAGCCCCAGGGGCTGACTGGTTGGCAAAACCACAACAATTCCCCCCTTTGCCTCTGCGAATTACATTTTTAAGAAATTTTAAACTCTACAATTAACATATAGCTAGAACAAAATATAATGAAAAATCTCTCTACTAAAAATTAAAACAACATCACTATAATATTAATACTTATCTCGATTTTTGTGGTTTTACCACAACTACAGCACACATGGTCAGTCTATTTTGTCTGCAGACCTCTCTGTTACTTTAAAATCCTTATGGCTGTTCCTCACACGGGGAACCAAAAATGTCGTGGTTTGATCCGACCACCGCCTCTCCGGGCAGTCTTTGCCCGCATTCTCCACCAAAAATGTCATGGTTTTGCTCTGGGCTAATTTTTTCTCACTCCCCACACAATTGCTATTAGTTGAGAGAAGGTTTATGCAGACAAAATAGACCTGACTGGGGAGAATAATATCAGGATTTATTACTAGTAAGATAAAAACTAAAGAACTATATCTACAACAATTCTAATTAGGCAAAAGTACTATGTATTTACATAAATACCCCTCCCCCCTTTGTATCAGTCCAGGAGGAAAAGCAGTCTCTCCATTTCCAGAGCTTCAGGTCCTTTAAATAATTATCTCTAGGACAACAACTCCAATTCGTCACAGCTGGAACTGATTCTTTTTCTCTCTCTCTTCTATGTCGGCCTCAGGGCTGGGCCTACCCCGTCCTGGGCTAAGACCGGAGACTGGGGGGTTACCCAGGCCCTGAAGGGTCTTCCATGAACTGCAAGGGGACCCTTGCCTACCATGGATCTTCACCACAGAGTCACAGGGGGTAATGGCTTTCGAGTCCACCCCTGTTTCCTGTGGGGTCCCTTCCCATGGAAGAACAGTCCTTGATAGACCTCTCCGATGTGGGTCCATCCATCGGGCAACAGGTCTTCCATTCTCTGTTGTCCCTCAGGGTCACAAATTCAGCTGCACTAGCATGGATCCTTTGCTCAGATCTCAACATCTTACCTGAGCCATTCTGCTCTGACGTAAGTCTCTCTCCATGAGCTTCCTTGTGCATTCACAAGCTCCTCTATGAGCTGCATGGGGGTCTCCTCAACCCAATAATCTTCCACAGGTGGCAGGGTTTTATTTTTCAGTCTTTTCCCTGCTGAAGGGAGAGAGAAAGAGAGAGAGGAGGGAGAAGCAACCCCCCCCCCCCTTTGACCTTCTCTCTCCTGCTGCTGCCAGTTTTGACCTTGGAGGTCCCTTATCTCTCTGCCGGAATTCCTTCTGCAGCATTTCTCATCCAAGGAGTCAGTCCTTCTCTAAAGTTTTTTTCTTTACTCCCTTACATGAGAGAAGGGGGGCTTCAGTGCCACACTTGTCCCCGGCCCAGGGTCAGGGGAGGAGGGAGGCCTGACCCCACTTGGGGCCTCCCTCTCTCTCCTACATGGCTACAGCTACTTATTTCATCTGCACCACCAACTTTCTCTTCCGTTTTCTTAAATATGTAATTGGCAGAGGCGTTACTAAAACTTTTGATTGGTTTTTTCTCCAGAAATCCACTTGGACAAAACCATCCTCAACCCCAGGGGCTGGCTGGTGGGCAAAACCATGACAATATCTAATAGCACAAAGAGGCAATATGACAGGTTTTTTTACTTTTTTTTATTATGTCAATTCCCTTTCGTATCATTGACAAAATTGCAGAATCACAAGTTTATTTATTGATGTTTTCACTGGATCCAGCATATCAGGACATGATCCAAATAATCCCACACAAACAGAAACCACAGATCTAGATTTAGGGAAATACTTTCCAGCTTTGTCCCATCTCAGAAACTGATATGTCTAATTAAATATCCTTGAAATATAATTACAGGTCCACCAGCACAGTAACCAGTACTGTAATTGCTTTCCACTGCAGTGTCAACTTCTTGCTTCTGATAAAACTCATCTAAGGATTGGGGACCTATCATTGGAGATGCTCCCCATGTAAGGTCAACTTGCAAGAATTGGTGAACACCATGAAGGGAAGGATCAGGGCTGAATCATCCAACTTGTAGCTCCTTGCTCAGCTGTTGACTCTGGAAATCTCTTTTCTCAACAAGGTGGGTGCGACCCCAGGGAGACAAACTCACACAACCAAGACCATACTCCCCATGACTGTCCTATTAATGAGGAAGACAGCAGGGCTGTTTTTTGATTTTCATCTCACAGAGGATTTTGCAGGGACAACTTTGCCTCAGAGGAACCATTTCCCTCCCAAGAGCATGCCAAGTAAAACACTTTCCAAGTCATCCAGCCACTATATATGATCATCCATCTCCCTATTTGGCTAATGACAGCCTCTGGTGCTGACTAGAGGGCATTCAGCTTAGAAAACACCAATGTGTACAAATGTCTGCAGAACATGAATGGAAATATACATTTTTAATTTGAATTGTATGCAGTGTTTACCATAACTAGCACATTAGCATGATTAAACCATCCCTGTGTATCAGTGTCAAGGCACTCGACTCAAATCTGAAGCCTTTATTGCTGGGAGAAGTGTGTTGTGCTTGTCCATTGAGTGACTGCTTGCCTTGCCATTTTGCAGCGTGAGTTTGAAGCTGTCATTGCAAGGGGCAAAATTTTCCTTGACAAACAAACAAATCCATTAACATGTTAACAGATTTTGCATGCATGGGTGGAAAATATTAAGGATGCCAACACAACAGCATGGTTAAGAGGGTAATATTTATTCTAATACAACAAAATGCTCAAGTTTTACTATGGGAGAGCAGGCAATATGCTTTTACCTATCCTGAAAGGCAGAAAAGGAATTGATTTTCAACAGTGATTAAAATAACTGGACTAGGAATCAGCAGAAATCATTTCTATTTATAGCTGCTAGATTGTTGATCTCTAGCATCCATCAAATAGCCACAATTATATTGCTATGTCCGATTCTTTTGTGTATACCCTCCAAGAACTCCAAATCACAGTCTGCTTTCCTACTCATCTCTGGGAGCTTTACCATTGATTTTAATCAGGCCAGAACTTCACCCTTGTTTCAGCCAGCAGAAATCCTGGCACCAGACCTTTTATCTGGAGCAAGACAAATGTGATGGAAAGTGGAAATGATGGCAAATGAACACAAAGGCTACCGACACATTTAAAAGTGGGAGCATCCAGCTATGGAGCTTTGGTGAGATGGGGAGGTGTATCAGGCAATGTTGATATTTTTTGATCTGTGTTTGGCCCAACCACCTGTAAAAGTTTTGTTCTTTGCCTACCAAGTTCACTGATAAATGGGAGCCTTGTCCTTGGAGAGAGAGTTTCTTGTATAAACTGCTTTAATTGGTGTTCTGTGATTGGCTCATTGTCTGTAGAGGACATTTGAAGGAGAAACTGAAGAGGAGAGGATGAAGTAAAGCCCCCCAGACCCAAATAGATAAAACCCCTTGAGTGAAACAATGCATGTGATAGGGGAATTCCAAAGTTCTCACGCATGCGCTGAAGGGGTAAACTTACATAATGGGGGGAGGGACCGAAGGCCTCTAGCTGGGCGGTGCTGGCCACACCGGCCCAGGTAGACATCACTGGTTAATTGGATAAAAAATGCAGGTGGCTTGTGCTCGACCACTATCAAGCTTCACATGAGGGACAACATTGCCTTTTGCAGGGATGCCCGCTATCTTGTGAGCCTGCTGACCTTCCAAGGATGCAGCCTCTGCTATGGGGAATTCTGATTATTCTGGGGTCGTTAAGACAACCTTGTAAAGCACACTTGCGAGAGTGGGGGTTTCACTGAGGGCTTAGTTCACTCATCTCCTTTCCTGTCTCTCGGGTTCCTGTTTACTTGGTTAATCTTGTAATAAATATTGGGTTTATTGTTGAGCTTTCAGCAGTGTCTTGGTTTTCAATCTTGGCATCCTTCAGACTCACCCTGTTACAGGAGGGGATTAGCTACATTTATTTAATTCTGGACATTGAAAGAATGTGAGCATAGATTGCTTTAAAAAGATAGTAACCAGACACATGCAAAAGAAAAAAATAATAATAAGGAATTAAATAAAAATAGATGGTGATTCACAACCTCTTCATGTTCATACTTTCACTTGCAATATTTGATTTCTCCCTGTACACCAGATAAGCATTTATTCATTAGGAATTTGGCAACAAGTTATTCCAAAACAAAGCAGCTGCAGAGCATTAAGGGTTCTCTAACCATTAAAGGGGCATCTGGAATATCTCAAAACTGGTATTGCATCAGGCCACAGAGATTTCCATACAACAAACACACTTCATTCCAGCTTTAGCTGTGTTCCAGCAGTATGGCCAGTTGTAGCGGGTTGACCCTGGCCAGATACCAGGTACCCACTAAAGCCGCTCTCTCACTCTCCCTCTGCAACTGGACAGAGGAGAGAGGAAAAAAAAACAGCTAAGGATTCATGAGCAGAGATAAGAGCTGGGGGAGGTCTTTTGCTGATTACCTTCATGGGCAAAACAGACTCAAACTGGGGATAGTACTTAAATTTAATACTAACAGGATCAGAGCCAAAGAGTGAGAAATAAAACAGTCCTAAAAACACCTTCCCCCCACCCCTCCTTCCATGTTCTCCCTCCTCCCCTCCAGTGGTGCAGGGGGGCCGGGGAATGGGGGTTACGGTCAGTTGTTGTTTCTGCCACTGCTCAGAGAGAGGAGTCCTTCCCCTGCTCCTGTGGGGTCCCTCCCATGGGAGACAGTCCTTGATGGACCTGTCCAGCATGAGTCCACCCCTTGGGCAGCAGTTCTTCCCAAACTACTGTCCCATGGGTCATTCCTCCATGGGATGCAGTCCTTCACAAATGAGCTGTACCGATGTGGGTCCTCCACAGGGGCCACAAATCCTACCTGGGAAAAACCTGCTCCAGCATGGGCTTCCCTCTCCATGGGCTGCAGGTCTCCGGCAGGACCCTGCTCCATCTTGGGCCTCCCACGGGGTCACCAAAGCCTCCTTCATGAATCCACCTGCTCCAGCATGGGCTCCTCCATGGGCTGCAGGTGGGTCTCTGCACCCCAATGGTCCTCCATGGGCTTCAGCGGGACAGCCTGCTTCACCGTGGTCTGCACCATAGGCTGCGGGGGCCACAGCTCTGTCACCTGGAGCACCTCCTCCCCCTCCTTCTGCACTGACCTTGGTGTCTACATTGTTTTTCCCATGTTCTCACTCTGCTCTTCCCTGGCTGGAATTCTTTCTATGCCACAACCTTCTGTTTTTAAATTTGTTATCTCAGAGACGTTACTATTATTCCTGATTGACTTGGCCTTGGCCAGTGGCAGGAAGCCCGTCCTGGAGCCGGCTGGCATTGGCTCCACAGGACAGGGGCAGCTTCTAGCAGCTTCTAACAGAAACCACCCCTGTAGACCCCACCACTACCAAAATCCAGATACAGAAACCCACTACACTGTGTCAGACTGAGGGACTGGAGCAGCATCTCTGAAGGTTGAGCTGACTCCATAGACACTGAACTCCTTCTTCCACCTGCTATAAAGACTTTCAAACTATAGCTTGAATGATTTCTCCTCTGCACAAGGGATTTTTTTCCAGCTACAAAGACCACTTTGGTTACAGTTTTATTTGACAGAGCCTTTTAAGTGGTTTCCAGGAGGTAATGTTTTCAAAACTGATTTTGACCTATATAATTGTCCTGATCCCAGCCAGGACAGGATTAATTTTTGCAGTAGCCAGGAGGGGGCATGGTTGGAACCCAGAGGTTATTCTATACCACCTCATGTCATTTTCCAGGGATAGGGGAAGGGGTCCCTTCTGGGTCAGGTAGCATGGCAGAGGGAGTGGTCAAGTATTGTTGGGCGTGAGAACTCATGTGCAAATTGTTCGTTTCTTGTACAGTCTGTTATTAATATTGTTGTTATTGTTTGTTTCTTATTTCATTGCTGTTTTCAGCAAATTTTTCCTATCTCAACTCATGATCTTTGCCTTTTGTGCCTCCAGTTCTCGTCTCCTTTCCTCCACATGCAGGAGGGGGAAGGAAATGCAGAACAACCATATTGGGTACAATTCCAGACAGATGATCTGCTGAAATTTAGGGCCTGAATTTCATCTTGTCTTGACATTGGTACAATGTCAGTAAAAGGAGGGTGCAACTTGCCACCATTCTTCTTGGGTAGCATTTTGCACCCATGCTAAGATAAGTGTGAAGCACTCCACAAAGTTGAAAACACAACAATCCAACCAATGAGCAGGTCCTTCTCTCCATCTACTGCACTCCACAAAGCCTTTGTACTTTTCTTGCACCTCACAGCTCTCAGCAGCTCTGAGAAGGCCACTCAGTTTGCATGAACCTCAGAGTAGATGAGCTCTGTTTTCATGTGGCACCTGTAATCTAAAATGTGGCTGATACTTACCATTCCATGGTGTCTTCACATGCTGGCATCTGCTAAGGGAAAATGGGAACAAGAGAGAGTGGGAAAGGTAGCTGATGCAGCCAGAATGCCAGAGCACAATGGGGAAAGATGGTCTTTCCTATATCATAATCAAATTGACAAGTCCAAAGCTTCCCCTATGCCTTTTCCTCATCCATCTGCATATTGTCCCTTCCCTGGTTGAGTCTCCTCACAGAAGGTAACCTGCTTATGCAGAGGACATAGGACCACTTGGAGCATCTCAGCAGTGCAGCTTCTCTCTTCCCACTCTTTCCCTCTCCACCCATGTTGAGAGATCAGCGAACACAGCAAAATAGTTATTAATGCTCCCTGCGAATGCAGATCATGAAATGAGACAGCATTTTCTTCAGCTGCTTTAGTTCTCTTTAAGCATGCTGCTGTGTGTTTGCCTTTGAGGACTATAAATAATCCTTTCAAATTCAGGATTTGAGACTGACGGTGACAATTTATAACACTAATTTTTTTCATATGTGAAGCACTTTTTATTCAGAGGGCTCTCAAATTGCTTTTCAAAACTGTACAGCTTCCCTTCATCCACCACCAAAATGAACCTACCTCCAACATGAAACAAAGGACCCATCAATGCAAGGTGGCAGTACACAGCAATTTAGGGCAGGAAATGAAGAATAATGTGTCCCAATGAAGGCGCAGGGTCAAGTCAATTTGGCAGAAGACCTACCTGAATGACAGCCCTAAGTTTTACATCTTTGTCGTGGGTTTGCTCTGGGACAATTTTCTCTCATGCTCTACACAACTGTTATAAGTTGAGAGAAGGTTTATGCAGACAAAAGAGCTCTGATGTGGGGAGAATAATATTAGGATTTATTACTAGAAAGATAAAAATTAAAGAACTATATATATACTACAATTCTAATTATGTAAAAGTGCTATGTATTTACAAAAAAATACCCCTTCCCCCCTTGTATCAGTTCAGGAGGAGAAGCAGTTC
>NW_020955932.1:401068-404254 GCF_003031625.1 Empidonax traillii
TTCTTCCATTCTCTGCTGTCCCTCAGGGTCACAAATTCAGCTGCACTAGCATGGATCCCTCACTGGAATCACAACATCCTACCTGAGCTGACTTGCTCCAGCATAGGTCTCTCTGTCCATGGGCCACAGGTCTCCAGCAGGACTCTCTTTCATCTAGGCCTCCCACAGAGTCACATGTACTTCATGCACTCCTCTGCTTTGGCGTGTGCTCCTTCATGAGCTGCAGGGGGTCTCCGCTCCCCAACAGTCTTCCACAGGTGGCAGGGATTTTTAGTTTTCAGTCTCTTCCCTACTGAAGGGAGAGAGAGAGAGAGAGAGAGAGAGAGAGAGAGAGAGAGAGAGAGAGAGAGAAGGAGTTCCCCTTCCCTTCACGGCTTCTCTCTTCTCCAGCTGCCAGCTTTGGCCTTGGACACTCCGTTTATCTCTCTTTCTGCCTGGAATTCCTTCTGCCGCATGTCTTGTCCAGGTAGTCCTTCTCTAAATTTTTTTTCTCTACTCTGTTACAGGAGAGAAGGGGGGCTTCAGTGCCACACCTGCCCCCGGCCCAGGGCCAGGGGAGGAGGGAGGCCTGGCCCCCACCTGGGGCCTGATACCACTCCCTGCATGGCTCCTAATTTCATCTGCACAACAACCTTCTCTTCTGTTTTCCTAATTACGTAATTGGCAGAGGCGTTACTAAAACTTTTGATTGTCTTTTTCCCCGGAAATCCACCTGGAAAAAACTATTTTCAACCCTGGAGGCCTAGTTGTTTGCCAAACCCATGACAATCTTGAACAGGGGCAGGGCACCATAATAATGCATATATTTAGAACTGCCTCAAAAGAAAAAAAATCAATTTACTGACTGCCATTTCTGAAGCCTTTCAAGCAAAAAAAGGTACTATGAGGTTTTTGGTCCCCTCTTTCCTGTAGAAAGGGAAGGCTCTATTGAACTTCAGCCTACACTGTGCTACACTTTACAGGAAGCCCAACCCATTTTGAAATTATTATGAACTGTAAGAGGAGACCGCAAGGTGGGAAACTCTTGAAATAAGTACAAGGTTATTCATAAAATGAGTGAGAAACAGAAATAGTTGATTTTAAAAGGTCTTTAGAATGATCAGAGTGTCCCTGGTGGTGCAGTGGCTAAACCACAGCGTTGTCAACGCTGAGATCTGGGTTCGAATCCCGGTTAGGACACTCCCCGGGCAGATGGAGCTCGTTAGCCCTGGAAGGCAATCCATCTACGTCCTGAGGACCTCGCTGCCACCGTCCAAGCGTGCTTGGCCCCGGCAGATGAACCCCAGGATTAAAGGGTGGGCTCAGTTCCGCGCACACTGTGTCTCACCTAAAAAATCCAATGCGCAGGCTGGAAGGTGTAAAGACCTTCCCCGGTTCTTCGTTCGCGAAGAGACTGGCCATTCAGAATGATCAACTTACCAATAGTATTGTATGAAGGGAGGTATAACCCACTGCAACACAAACCTATTACAGTTGAAATTGCAAAAGACACCAATAACCTCAATCTCTTTTGTTCAGAGGTTTACGTTTAAACAATTTCTTTCACAACATTACCCCTCCAAAACTTATGTAAATCCAAAGAATGGGGACTTATCCACCCAACTTCCACTTCACAACTTTTTTAACTCCACCCAACAGGTGAATGAGCCAAAGAAACTTTCCCAGCCACCAGGAACACAGATGCTTAGCACTAGATTTAGCAACTGCCAAAGCACAACTGCTGTATGAAATTGGGAGGTCCAGAGAAAAGACAGCTGGTGAGTCTCAAATACCTCTTATCCCCAATCAGATCCCATTGAGAAGAAGGGATTTCCAGTTTTTAAAAAAGTTTTATGGGATTAAATCTTCTACAGCATTTTTGTTCACCAAGTGGAACTGTTTTCCTCCTACAGCACCACCAGCAGCAAGAAGATTGTGGTGGGTGAATGGAGAAGCAAAGGTGTTCCACCTTGCTGAGACCAACACTCATATCGTGGGAGGAAAAGACTGATTTGGCAGCAGGAACAAGATGCAGAAGTATTATATGAGTGAGTATTTTGGAAATGAAAAGTTTAATTGGTGGGATGCTTGTAATGACAGAGCTACAAGGATTGCCTTTAATAGTTAACAGTGCCAAATGGATGTGCTTATCGGTGGTGCTATATGTAACAGTTCCCTGAGATCTCAAGGGACTGGATGATCTAGAACAATTTCCTATTGTCTTATGTTCCTTGTATGATCCTCTAGACTGCTTTATTCAATGAACAAAGTGTTTTCAAGGGTCCTTTACTGCCCAGACACCTCAGACATTTAACATCCTGTCTCTTTGTATTTTATTTAATTGATTATTTGTTTGTTTGTTTATTTATTGTATTCTTGTTTTAGCTTTTTATAACCTGTGCAGATGATTTTTCAAGCATAGATTCAAACTCTGCCATAAACTTGTAGCAGGAGACAGTGGGCAGCATACCTTCACTCCAAATCTCTCCTGCTTTCTTCCACCCATATATTTCCAAGACAGACAATAATTTATTTTTATTACTCTTAATTCTTTTAGGGGAGAGAAACATTAACCATGGGGGTGTGATCCAGATTTGTTCAGATGGAGTGCAGGAGCCTTTGCATTCCCTCATCTCATGCTTCAGTGCATTTCTTGCTGACAAGTGGAAGAATGCAAGGGAGAGCTAGGAAAGCTAAGGCAGATTCTACGAAACCTGGTTTCAGCCCTCTGCTACACCCTCATCAGATATTTCAGTGCCAGCTGCAAAAGGATCTTAGCTCTGACACAGTTCAGGCCAGGCCAGTTAGCTATTTAAAGAGGTGGATTTATTTATATATTTTTTACCCTCCAAACTCACCCCCCCTTTTTTTTGTTTAAGATTACCAGTAGCCCTGAGCACATAAAATTTGACAGCATTTTACCAGTCAATTTCTATTGGTCCCTTTGTCTTTGCTGGTACTTTTATTCTTCAATAAATTCCTTCAACCGTTAAACAATGTTACTCCCACAACAACTTTGGCAGAGATCAAAGTGTGTGACAGATTTGCTCCAATTTTCTGCTGCTACCTGCCAGGTGTCGAAGAGCTAGATGGAGACAAAAGATATTTTTCTTTCCTATGCTCTCTCCTAAAGGGTTTTGTCATGGATTTCCACACAGTCAATTAAAACGTTTAAAAAAGTAATTAGGGTGGATTTTGGGGGGGGGG
>NW_020955932.1:404761-408692 GCF_003031625.1 Empidonax traillii
GGACGGACGACGGGGGTACTGGGGAGATGTGTTTCAATCCAGTACTTAAATCATTGTGCTTTTGCTGAAACAATGGTGACATCTATTGATTGCACTGCCTTAACTTCTTAAAAAGAACTTGTACTGATAGGAAAACCAGAATAATTATGAACTAAACTATTGTCAACTCAAGGCAGATGTCCGGTGACACAAGTGGAAAGAAGATATATATTTATATATATATATATCAGGCCTAGTGACATGGAGACAGAAGCTGGACTACTCACAACTTGGTGCACACGGTGAGCAGAGCTGCATGCCTCACCTCAATAGAACAGTGTCTTAGAGCAGCTGGGACCAGTTCATCACTGTGTGGGTGTAACCCAAACTGTGTATTCTACACCCTCTATGTAATTTCCCAGAAACTGTTAACAATAGACCATTTGCAGCAGCTGCCCAGAGCACACCTGACCCCTCAGGCTATAAAGCTGGGTGTTAAGAGGCCTGTGACATAGGAGGGTGTTCCTGTCCTCACACCCACAACTCACAATCACCCATTGTGGAACTCTCTGCCCTGGGGGAGGTGCTGGGCATTCTGACCCAAACCTGAGTGTATATAATCTTGGGGTCTTGGGACTTCTGTTACCACTTGTGGGATCCAGAGGAGGACCAAAACCTCGACCAGACTGCAACCACCACTCTCAACTGGACTGCAACCACTGCTCTCAACCAGAATGCGACCATCACTCGCACCAACAGGTTTTTCCTCTCCTTTTACTTTTGGACTCAGGGGGACCACGTGAGGCTCAGCACAGGGGCCAATGAACACCATTCTGTTCGTGCCCCAGGGTGCCAGGTTATACATCTGGGGTTTTGTGGGTTAAAACCAATTGTTCGTCTGTATAATTGTATTTCTTGTATTATTTTTATTAAATTGTAATTCTGATTTATAATCTCTTTTGAGTTGGGTTCATTTCTCCTGCTGGTTTACCTTTAAACCAGCACAAACAATATCCAGGAATCCAGAAATCCTCAAAAAAGGAGTTTGGTTTGGGGTCTACTTGATAGAACTTGAGTCCCACAGAACTAAGCTCTTATGCAGTCTCATCAGCTGTTGAAAACTGATACAACCATTTGAGGAGACCTTGAAATCTTATCCTTGCAGGGACTGCACATGCATTAGGTTATACCGGGATCTACCTGAGTTTATAAAAGAAGTTTAAGCAGACAAATAAAAAAGCATCAGAGAGATTATGATGAAATAATCCACAAAACTGAATTCAATCTTTTGGAAAGAGGAAAACTGTCGTGAGGTTTCGGGGGAAAGAAGGACACAGATGATGCTGAATAAGACCACAGGGGAAGCTGCTTATTTCATTTCTGGAGCATAAAGCATATGCATCTATTTTTAATTTTGAACCAAGTTCCCCTGCCTCCTGCCAGAAGTCCTGAGCCCTGTGCCAGTGCAACAAGAGCAGTGGCCAAGACATGCCCTAATAGCTATTACTTCTTAATAAAGAGCAGCACTTAGGCAAGGGATGAGGTTACTGTTGGAGGGGTCATGATTAATAATGATTAATATGATCTTTACTAACGTGAACTGGATCCAACATTCACTAAATAATTACTCTGCAGTATGGATACCATTTCCAGAGGAGACATACATTTGTCATATTAAAACCAAAAACAAACACATGGCAGGACAGGAGGACCTGACTTCTCAGTAACACTTAAGCTCTCATGAGCCACCAGAAAAGTTAAGTAAATACAGAAAAGAAAAAAAGAAGTGGATAGGAGCAGTTAAACATTGATTAGCCACCTATCTTTTGGGAGAAGCAAGGGAAAACAAATAAAACTAAGCCCTGAGAAAGCAGAGTTGCATATGCTAAGGATATGAAGTGCTCTGCTACTTCTGGTTCTCAATCTTATGCACATTATTTGCCCACCAACACATTTTCCTCCTGTTTTTAAATGACATTTTTCCTTTCCTCAGGAAGTACACAAATGAAATCACTCCCCAGGAACCATCTTTCCTACTTTCTGTTAATATACAACTTAGCACAAGGAAATCCTAGTCTAGGATTGGCATTCTTACGCAATGATGCACCTCAAATAATAAGTAACTTTCTAATAATTTGTGGGGAGGTATAAATTACTGGGAAACTAATAATCACTCTGAAGAGCATATATGAACCTTAAAATTATGGTAGGATGTTTGTGGTGCAGAGACTTGTTTCTGGGCCTTGGAGCACAAATGAATTTCATTCCCACAAAACACACAAACAAGTGGCGATGGTGGCAATGGCAGACAAGGCTTTTGATGCCCAAAGGTGGCTTTATTTGGGGATTCATCTCAGTCATCCTGCTTCACCAATCCAAAGCTTCATCAAGACCATCCATGGAAGATGGGACTCTGATGAACGTTGAGGGTGGATAGGGAGAACTCCAGGCTAGAGGCTTTTCCTTTTACCTCTAGCTCTGGAGGGGAGCAGTGCTGCCTCTCCCTCTCCCCACCATGAGGCGTTCCATGGCTCTCGCAGAGACCACAGGACAGCAGCAGGGAGACAAGGCAGAGAGAGCTTATTGTTATGGGTAACGACTTCAATACCTCCTGGGGGGATTACAAGGTGACCAGTGGGAGTTCAGGAGGTCTTACAAACAACCAATGACAGTAAGGGGTTAACAACCAATTGATGAGCTCTCAGTTATCTCTTAGACATTCCAAAGGTATAGGTAAGACTAAGGAACCTTGGGAAGAAGAAGGGTTTACACAAAGAGTTACAAAGCCATTTTGAAAGCATGTTCACTTTAAACAACCTTTAAACTTCTACATCCTTTTATATATTGCAAAGCTACCCCAACAGAACTCTAGTTCTTCAATGTACTCAGCTGTATTCCCTTTGAGGTTTTCAAATTAAATCCTTGGCAATGGGGTAATGAATTTCCATTGGTGGACAGTGGGTTTAGGACTTTTTTCCAGTTTCTAAATTGACTTGAAAGAATGCAAAAAAAAAATCTTTGCAAAGCATCACCTTTCACAAAAATTCAACTCAAAAGTAGCTGGTCAGTCCTAAATCTTTAAATAGCTAATGGTATAAACCCCACATATCTATTTATGCATGCATTCATGAAAATGAAAACTAAGTTGCATTTTCAGACAACTTTACAGAGGCATCACAGTGTCGCAGGTTTGCCGACCAGCCCCCCCTAGGGCTGAAAATAGTTTTTTCCAGGTGGATTTCCAGAGAAAAACCAATGAAAAGTTTTAGTAACCCCTCTGCCAATTACATATTTAAGAAAATGGAAGAGAAGGGTTGTGAAGCAGAAGAAAATGGAAGACTCAGCCCTGTTGGGCCCTGGCATGCTCCCCCCACCCCGGGCCAAGTCTGGCCAGGGTGAGGGGGGCCAGGCCCCCTTCTCTCCTGTAACAGAATAGAAGAAAAAACTTTAGAGAAGAACTTGGACAAGATGTGCTACAAAAAGAATTCCAGGCAGAGAGATAGCAAAGCCTCCAAGGTCAAAGTTGGCAGCTGGAGGAGAGAGAAAAGAGAAGCCCGAAGGGGGGGGGCTTCCTCTCTCTCTCCACCCCTTTCTTTCCCTTCAGCAGTGAAAAGACTGAAAACTAAAGCCCCCTGCCACCTGTGGAAGACTGTTGGGGAGTGGAGACCCCCCTCTGCAGCTCATGAAGGAGCGCACGCCAAAGCAGAGGGGTGCATGAAGTACATGTGACTCTGTGGGAGGCCTAGATGAAAGAGAGTCCTGCTGGAGACCTGTGGCCCATGGACAGAGAGACCTATGCTGGAGCAAGTCAGCTCAGGTAGGATGTTGTGATTCCAGTGAGGGATCCATGCTAGTGCAGCTGAATTTGTGACCCTGAGGGACAGCAGAGAATGGAAGAACTATTGCCTGGAAGGTAGACTCATATTAGAGAGGTCCATCAAAGACTGTCTCA
>NW_020955932.1:409589-440224 GCF_003031625.1 Empidonax traillii
AAATGGAAAAGGAACTGCTTCTCCTCCTGAACTGATACAAGGGGGGAAGGGGTATTTTTTTGTAAATACATAGCACTTTTACATAATTAGAATTGTAGTATATATATAGTTCTTTAATTTTTATCTTTCTAGTAATAAATCCTAATATTATTCTCCCCACATCAGAGCTCTTTTGTCTGCATAAACCTTCTCTCAACTTAGTTGTGTAAAGCATGAGAGAAAATTGTCCCAGAGCAAACCCACGACACACAGGAAAACACAAAACAATACCAAAAAAGAAAGAAAGAAAGAAAAAGCCCCCAACAACAATAATAAATGTTAATCTTTAAAACAGAACATATGAGGAGGGGGTAAAGCTCTGCAAACAAAACTAAATCCAATGCAGTGTTTTTACCCTTCACAAAGTGAAACAAGCTGTTCCTAAAATAATACTTTCTTGGTTATTGCGAGGTGGGGGTGGTCCTTGCGACGGACCCAGCTTCCATCTTGCATGGGGACATGAGACATACATACACACAAGAGCATATATGACTCGCAAAATGGCGAATTCCTTTATTACAACAAGAAGACAGCTTATATAGAGGGGACTATAAAAGGGTCTCGAACAGAGGTAGGACCCCCGGTAGGAACATCGAATCCCGAGGAGTGCTGATAAGGGAGAATAGAGGGATTGGCCAGGGATATATGTCTGGCCATCTAGGGAGAGGGGGAAGGCCAGGAAGGAGTGGTGGTGGGTTTCTGCAGGGTCTGTTTCTTATCACTGGACTCCAGGCTCTTCCTTTGGCTTCAGCTGTCAAAGCACTTCTAGATGGATTTCTTCCTTTAAGGCCCCTTCGAGTTCCTTTAGCATCTCTCTGCATTCTTTGTAAGCTTTCATCCGTCGACCCCTGACATTGGTTTTCTGGCAATTAGTGTCCGGAAGGATTAGCCTACAATCATTAGCAAGTGTTTGCCTTCCCCAGCTGATATCACCATACAAGTCTGTGTTTTTCTACAAGGCCCAGGGGATAATTTATAAGCTGAGCTGAGGTCCTGCATTCACAAACAAATGTTCCAGACTGCCACCCACTCTGCTATATTGGTTTCCTCCCCATCCACCTTCTCTCCGCTGAAATACAGACAGGACCCTTCCAGGGGCATGATGAATGAGTTTTACAACCTCTGGAGCAAGCATTTACCCAACGGTTTATGTGATATAGAAAAAAAGTGTTACTGAGATGGTCAACACATGACTGGACATCAAAAATAAATTTCAGAAAGTAATCAAATGCAAAGAATAATTTGTCCCAGAAAACATAAAAGGCAATGGGATTTTTTTCCCCCAAAAAATATTGCTTACGCTATAATTAAAGTATCACCATCAATGTATTTTAGGTTCACCACTCAGAGTTTGTTAGAAATGTTTGTTAGAGTGTTTTGTAAAACCTCTCTGCAATCAAGATGTTCCTATTTCATTTCTACTGTATACTACAAGCACTTTGACACTGCTCTAGTCCTGTTGTAAAACAAGAGATTCAACCAGAGCACAGAGCAAGACTAACATTGGTAAAATTGTTCATTTCTAAATTAATTTTCTCCTGATGTGTTAGAACCTCAGCATGACAAAATTAGGCTTATATTTGAGACAATGGGAAGCTATTCTTTAAAGGAAAGTAATATGAATCCTTGTCTCGATGGTCAACTGATAGTATAGCTCATGACACTGAATTTCTTATTTTGAAAATACTACTTTAAAAAAAAAAATCAATGAAAGAGTCAATCCTTCAAAACATTTATAAGTGTGACCAACGTTCCTCAAAAGAGAACCCACTGTGGAGAAGATAGATAAATAGATAGACAGATCGGTCTATTCTCAAATCTTCTCAGACATTACCAAAACAAGGTTCGGAGACATTGTTATTAATTAGGGTTGATGAACATTCATGTTGAAAATGAAAAACATTTTTCTTCTTGAGAATTCATCTCTTTTACCATCATAAAAGTATCGGGAGTTCCTGGAGCTTTGTGGACACTGCATCTGCTTCAGGTCTATACCTGGTCACAAGTTGTTCACATGGAACATTAAAAAGCAAAGTTATTTGATATTTCAGATCAACTGTTTCATTCTACTACATTTAGCATTGGATGACACAATATTTATAAAATGTTTCTTTAGCTGCAAAGCCAGAAGACCATAATATCTGTATATTTTGACAGGGACAAACTTGGCTAGTCTGAATAAGTGCAAAATGGCTGTCATTCAGAACACAGTCCACCTCACTTGCAATTACTGAACCTTAGAAGTGGTCCCACCAAGGTCATCATGACCATAAACACATCATGTAGTGGGTGAGAAATTGGCTCATGGGTCAGGTGCAAAGGGCAATAGTGAATGGAGTAACATCTGACTGGTGACCTGCCACTAATTCTGCAGGGCTACATCTTAGACCCTGTGCTCTTTAACATCTCTATAAATAGCTTGGACACAAGACTGGAAGGAATGCTAAGCAAGTTTGCAGATGACACAAAACTGGGAGGAGCTGTTGACTACCTCAAAGGCAGGGAGGCCCTGCAGAGAAACCTTGACAAATTAGAGGACTGGGCAATCACCAACCAGCACCAACCAGATGAAGTTCAACAAAGGAAAGTGTCGGATTATGTACTTGGGATGGGACAACTCCAGATGTACATACAGACTGGGGAATGAGATGCTGGAAAGCAGTGCTATGGAAAGGGACATGGGGGTCCTGGTCGATGGCAAGTTGAATACGAATATGAATCAGCAGTGCCCTGGTAGCCAGAAGGGACAACTGTGTCCAGGGGTGAGTCTGGCAAAGCATGGCCAACCGGTCGAAGGAGTTGATTGTCCCGTTCTACTCTGCGCTGGTGTGGCCTTGAATATTGTGTGCAGTTTTGGTCATCACAATATAAGAAAGATTTTAAACTGTTAGAGACCCTCCAAAGGAGGGCTACAAAGATGGTGAAAGGCCCTGAGGGAAAGCCATATGAGGAGTGGCTGAGGTGATTTGGTCTGTTCAGCCTGGAGAAGAGGAGACTGAGGGGAGACTTCATTGCAGTCTACAACTTCCTTGTGAGGGAAAGAGGAGGGACAGACACTGATCTCTTCTCTCTGTTGACCAGTGACAGGACCTGAGGCAATGGTCTGAAGTTGTGTCAGGGGAGGTTTAGGTTGGGTATTAGAAAAAGGTTCTTCACCCAGAGGGTGAGCCCAGTACGGTACTGGAACAGGCTCCCCAGGAAAGTGGTCACAGCACCAAGCCTGACAGAGTTCATAAAGCATTTGGACAATGCTCTCAGGCACATGGTGTGACTCTTGGGGATGGTCCTGTGCAGGGATAGGAGTTGGCCTCCGATGATCCTTGTGGGGTCCCTTCCAACTTAACATATTCAGTGATTCTGTGAATTTTAGAATAAGGAGCCATTCATTCCAAGTAATGAATATTGAAACATGGCCATCAGTTTGTGAACAAATTTTTATATGTCTATCCTGAGCAACCTCAATAATGTCCTTGTGATGGTATCACTTCAGAACAAAAGCATGCAACAAATGGCATGCTTCTCTGTAACTGCCACCTGCCCAGGCAGCTCCAGTATGAGTCCAAAGGTTGTATGCATTTAGCCAGCAAGGAAGTGCAATATTGTTTAAGAGAGGCATTGCCTGGAGTGGTTTTTATAAAGAGAATTCATGAATTATTAAACCATATGGGAATAAGCCAGGCTAGGACATTAACAGCTCCTAGTGCAATGAATCTCTGATCTTGCTCGAGGGTTTTTCTACAAATAACAAATAAAAAAACATTAAATGCTGTACCACTGTCAGCCATGTCAAGGACTCTGTCCGGGAACCCTGATATGCAACAGCACAGTTCAACTGGATGTTAACACATTCTTATATTTCCACCAGTTAAAGTACATATTGACTGACCTGATCTGAGTCTTTCATTTGAGCATTTTTCCCTTTTCTGCGACCACAACTCATAAGCAGTTTTGCATCTCTAATGACTCTTCCCTATAAGAGGTAAGGCAAGAAAAGCATCAGCACAATCTGAACCACTGAAGACCAAGAGATTTGTATTTATAACCAAGAGCAGGAGAAGAAAGGGCATTAGGGAAGCCTATGGAATCATCCTTCATTGCTGGGAGATACTCTTTCACAAAACGATAACTCCCAAGATGCCGAGAAGATTTCCACAAAGGCCAATATCACAGCATCAGGGACAATCAACAATTTGGGAAATAGGCTGAGCTCAAACACCTTCACTTTGTTGACAACCCATCAGACTGAGTGTGATCTGAGAAGCAAAGTCCATCATGTTAATGTGGATCTTTTCTGGGGATTATTTGAGTCACTTTGGTTCTTCACCAAAGCATTTGTTGCTTATCAAACCTGGAGATCTTGATAAATCACCGTGGCAGAAAGGGGCTGGGATACCAGGTTTGGTCAAAATGCTCCTTGAACTCAAACAGTAACACAGTCAACTGAGTCCCCACAAATCCATCGCAATTACTTGCTTTCCTATAGACACACAGAAAGACATTGCCTTTTTTCAGACTTTTGCTGTCTACAGCTGAAAAATAAACACTCTCAGTATCTGCCAGGGAATAGAGGGAGAATCTTCTTGTGTGCAGCCATAGAGAGTCATGAGATTTCAGCTGGATGAATTTATATAGAAAAGGAAACCCCAACATTAACACAGTTAATGAGTTTAGCCAAGTGAAAATGCTCTGCCCTAAATGACGAGGAAGGGAAAGGGCACAATTAAAAGGAATTGCAACCATTGCTCAATGACAGGGCACAGCAGAGAGATGACCCTTGGCAGGAATTACAAACAGGCAGATAAACTTCTGGTCACCTTGGGAAAGCCTGCAACCTGCCAGGTGTGGTGAGATCTCTTACTTGGTGACCCCACCATCTCACAAGTCTCAGCAAGGTCAGATAATGTACAGAATTTATCTTTTCTCCTCTTTCCAAAAGAGAAGTTGGAAAAAATAAGACATCCAAAAGGTTGTACCTACACTTTATACCTAACCAAAATACCCAATGTGCTTCTGATTGCAACCTGTAAAACTTTGAGGTTTTCACGGGACTACTTCCAATTGGCATCCTCTGTCTGTGACTCCCATCTATCAAAGGTGTTTTGCTCTTGCCCCATTACTATAGTCCTTCAACAATTAGTCTGTAATCTCTTAAATTCAAAAACCATTCACCAGAAAGAAGCGATTAAAGCCATTGTATTAAATTATTATGTTAGAGATAGGAAGTTGAGGCACAGGGAGAGGTTTGTCTGTCTAACCAAAGGAGACTTTCTAGACATCCCACAGTATATGAGAGAAGTTGGAGGTATAAAAGGACCTAAGGGAGACCCACACATTTCCTTACAGGCAGTTGATGGGCAGTCAGGATACGTTAGAGTGCCTATAGCAGCAACATACACCTGTGCTTAGGAAACTAGATCCATACATATCTTGCTGATGGTCAACTTGACCCAGCATTCACTGCAAAGTCATTATGTAGAAAAAGATACTCCAACTCTTTTTACAACACAAACCAAGGAAAAACTCCCATTTTTAGACTCTCCTCTGGTTGCAATGCAACCTGAGCTCATGGGAAACCATGACCATGTTCTCCTGTCTGTCTGGAAGTATTACCAGTTTTATTTAACAGAGAGAAATTGAAAGATGTTGCCCGTAATGACCAGGGAAATCAAGAGCAGAGGGGGAATATGAATCATAAACTTGATTTTTTTTTCTTTTTCTCTGACAGTACAAGAACGCAGGGGCTCTTCCATTCCCTAAAAAAGTGAACAAAAGCAATGCACTGGATGAATAATCCCATCTCGTTTTCCAACTACAGATGTACCTCTCCTAAAGCACATCACCTAAATTAGCTACTGCCCTCACTTTATTTTAGGAAGGCTTATTATGAGATGCTTAATTTGGGGATAGATGCCTAACATTAGGCAGCTAAGTTGAAAGGCAAAAAAAAAAAAAAAAAAAAGGTAAATGGACAACATTTGCAGCCAGTTGCAACTTTGTTCCAGAGCAGATGGACATCTTGTCATTGAGGGGTTTCCTCACATACACCAAGCAGTTCAGTAGGGATAGGGAAAGGGTTTGGATGCTTCTGTCTGGAATCAGATTAGAGGAAAGCACTCTTTTCCACAGCACACAACTTGTGTTACATTAAACATGCATATGCAACTTCATCTTTTATTCGGCGATCTGAAACAGGGCCCTCCAGGGTGATAAGGGTTAGTGAGTTTTTGTTTGTTTATCTATGTTATTTTACAGTTCCTAGTGTCCAAGGAGTTTGTTAAGAAATTAAAACACCTCACTGGGGTTATCCTGCTGTGGTTGCTGCCTCCTAATATATCCCTCCATCCTTAGTTCAGTAGCACCTTATGCTTACAGGAGAGGTAGAGGAGAGCACTGCAAAGAGGAGAGCTTCATCTCACTGGGTACTATAGATATTTGGTCATAATTCATGAAGCATCATTTCCATATTTCCTGTCATTTTAATAACAGGACTGGGGAGGAGCACAGTGATCTTGAAAGCTCACAGATGTATTGCTACTAAATGCTCCTGTGCTGCCTACTCTTGATGTGATGCTCTGGTTTAGAAGTAGGTATGCACAAGGATTTCCAGTTGAGAAGCTTGTTTTGCCTTCTGCTGTCTTCCACTCACTGTCAGACATCTCCCTTCCCAAGGTAAAGAGCAAGAAGGTTCCTTGGCAAAGCACTTATATCCCATTATCCCACCTCTTACAGGGAATCTCACTGGCCTCACCCTCCTTTTTTCACCACAGGCTCCAACAGTTGGCCAAAGTTTGCAGAAAAAGAAGAAAAAGTATAATAATAGTAACAGGCCTAATTAGCTGCACAGGTGACAGGAACGGAGCAGTTGCCAGTCTTAACAGCCTGCAGTCAAGAAACATCATACTGCATTACTCAGAAGTCAAATGAGGGTCTGTCACAATTTACTTCACACCAGCAGCTCTGGAGGAGGCATGGGAACACACACAAATCCCTGTAGCATTGCCCAGAGCCATCCTATGAAGAGTTGACTGTGGCATTTCTGGTTTTGGGAAGAGTGCCAGAGGGGTACTCTGGGAAATGTGGTACTGGATATAATTGGTTAAGAGGGTCACATGTTGTGACATGTCACAGTTCAAATTTCCTATTTAAGCCCTTGTTCTTTTGAATAAAGCCATTCTGTTACTCATATATGCGGATTTATTATTTATTATATTAATAATTCACCTACAACAGGGGACAAATATGAAAAGTGTTAGGTCCCAGCCTAAATTAGTGCTGAAGAATGCTTGCTGGAAAAAAGCAAAGATGACAGGAACCAGAGCTGAAAAAACCTCTGATGGGTGTTGGCAGCAAGGACCACAGGGGAGCTCTGAGAAGAAGTGCGCACTATTAGACTGGGACAGTAGGAAGAGGTCCTACATTTAAAAGTAAAGTTTTAAAGAAGAAAGAAGAAAAAGTTGCATCTGAGTCCCAAGTGAGAGGCCGAAAATGGGAAATTCTAATTCACCTGAATTACAGGAAAATGCAGAAGTCCTAAGTTTAATGTTAAAGAAGCACTCAAGAGAAATTAAGGAAGAAAAATTAGTGGATTTATTAAAACGGATGAACGTCACTGTGAATTCCGCTGACCGGAGCATTAAACATGACTGTTTGGCAGAAAATTGGAAGGACAATGAGACACAAAGCAATGTCTGGGGATATGGAAGCCTTTAGAAATCTGACTACATGGACTCAGGTTATGAACACCTTACAAATTGCACAAACAAAGGAAAAACCACCCGTGGGAACAAACCCTAACCCTCCCTTCCCCCACCCCCCCAGCTCCTGGTAGGCAAACAGTTCTCGTAGAAGTCGGGAATGGAGATGGGAGGGGGAGGGGCTTGCCAGGGACAAGAGAGGAGTGAATATGGGAAAGGGAAGGTTTACTGTCGGATGAGGCGTTATTTCACCAGGGCCAGGAACAAGAGAGAAATGTTATAGGTTGTACTTCTGTGTCGGGTCCTAGGGAGTGAGCATGGGATTCAGGGGTCGTTATGGAGGAGCGAGTAATAGACTTATGCCACGAAATTGGGGAGGGCATGTGAGATGGCGCTCACTGCTTACCCAGGGCTGACTTGCGACCGTGTGGCAAATGCTTTGTGACATGAGTGTCGTCATCTTGCCCATGCCAAGAGAAGGAAATAGACCCTCCTCTTCCGCCCCTGCAGCCATCTTGTGCCAACCACGTGGCGGGAAGGAACCCATCTCTTCCGGTGGTGTGGGCATTTTGTGATATGCCTCTGGCAGAGGCCGAGGGAGGTGGTCTGGAAGAAAGTGAGATAATGGAGGACCCGGGAGAGGGGTCTGTTGCTGTCCCTCTGAATGAGGACAGATGCATGAGCATGGATGTATCTGTGAGAAAGTGGGATAAGTGCGGAAGGAGGCGGTCAGAGTGGGCAATTGGAAAGTAATCTACTGGCCGCAGCGGAACCCTCAGTTCTGAAGCTTATCATACGAGGTGACGAAAAACCTGTCATGGATCAGGTTTTAGCAAGGAATTTTTTCTTTCCCTTCCCCCTGCCATGTGTGCCCTGTTGTCGTGGTTTTAGCTAACTCTCGTAGTCAGATGAAGAATTTTCTCCCTTCCCCCTTGGATGTCAAGATAAGCACCTCAGATTACAAAAGACCAAGCCCCATGGCTGATGGCAGGACATTAGTCTCCTAGGAGACAAGGCAGATAAGGACTTGCACTTTACTTTTTTTTTCTCTTGTCTCCTGGGCAACGAAGTGGGAGGAGTTCGGGGGGGGGCTACTGTGTGACTGGCATGCAGGCTGGGAGGGGAGTCTGGTGTGCCGGTGGGGCTTGGGACCTGCTGCGAGCTGCAGACACTGCCTGGCTCTTTTCTTTCCTGTCGGAGGGGAGTTTGCTGCTGCTCTCTGCTTAGCTGTTGCTGGCTGCAGGCCCTGCTTAAAGCAAATCCTAACCAGATGAAGTTCGTGAGTTTTCTTCCATTGGGAGAACTTTTCTGTCTTATTGCCATTTTTTTTTCCTTCCCCCTTCCCCCCCATTCCCTCTCTCCTTTCCCAGTGTGGGAAGGGAAGGGGAACTGAGTTGTTCTTTTTGGTTTTTGGTTTGTTTTTTTTCTTTCCCTCTGACATACCAGGAGGGTATTGTTTTTCTCCATCCTACGTGGCAGTGACCAGGGATCCCACAGCGCCACCTGGTGACAGGCACTGGACATTACAAGTTCTGCACCTCCAGTGATCCAACAGCGCCACCTGGTGGCTACTATAGGACACTACAAGTTCTACATCTCCGGTGATCCAACAGCGCCACCCGGTGAATGGTACAGGACATTACAAGTTTTTGCATCTCCAGTGACTCCACGTCGCCCCCTGCTGACTGTGGTTGGAACTGCACCAAAGGGTGCAAAAAATTGAACTGTTTTACTCTTCCTTTTACCAGTTTATCAGTTTTGTTCTTGAAGGGGATTATTTGTGGGTATAGGAGTATTACTTGGTTGTTTTATTTGTTTTTTTTTTGTGTGTTTCTGTTAATACACACATACCTTTTAAGAAAGGGCTGTTATTTTCCCTTTTCCATAATTTGTTTTCCTTCAATCGGAACCTCTTAATTTTGTATTTATAATTGCTTAGAAAGAGAAGTTTGGGTCTTTTCTCCTAACTCTTCCTCAGCAAAAGACCCTTGTCTCATTTAAACTGGGAAAAAAACTGAGGCAAATAGTTAAAGAAAGCGGTGTTTCCTCTTCCCACTTGTTTTCTTATTTGGAGACTTTGAGTAGCACATATGTGCCTACCTGTGGAAGGCATTACTGTCTTCACTGGCACATCTGGATGGTCACAAAAGGCTGCGGTAACATGGGTAAACCCTGTCACGGGACACTGGACAATGAAGTACAGACCATAAACCAAGGTTCTGAACAAATTCTAGAGCTTGCTGCTATCCACATAGCCATTGAACTGTTTCCTGATCAGCCACTTAATGTCATTACTGATTCGTGTTATGCTGCAGGGTTGGTTTCACGTCTCGAAACCTCTTTCCTTTGAGATGTCACTAATCCTTGTCTGTTTGCAGAAATACGTACTACATGGTTCCTTGTCAACCACAGAAAATTTGACTTTTACATAATACGTGTCTGCTCCCACACAGATTTGCCAGGACCCATAGCAGAAGGTAATCAAAAAGCAGATGCTGCCACTGTGACGGTCACAGTCCCCAAAACTCTTGAGCAGGCTAAAATAATCCACTTATTCTTTCATCAAAATGCATGTTCCCTAAAAAAACAATTCCAACTCAAAATGAACCAAGCTCTAGATATCATCGTGTCATGTCCTGACTGTCAGTAAATTGCCCTAATGTCATCTAAAGAAGAGGTTAAACCCTGAGACATAACAGTCAATGAAATGTGGCAAACGGACATGACACACATAGCCAAATTTGGTCGACTAAAATATGTCCATGTCATAATAGACACATATTCTATTTATGCTACTGCACACACTGGGGAGAAGGCAAGGGATGTCATCAGACACTGGCTTAGTTGCTTTGCAACTTTGGGAACTCCAAAAACCATAAAAACAGACAATGGTCTTGCATATTGTTCCTCAAAAGTCAAAACATTTCTAACAGATTAGGGAATTTTTCATTCCACAGGCATACTACACTCACAGATGGGACAAGTGATTGTGGAGAGAGCACACCTCACACTGAAAGAGATGCTGGAACAACATAAAAAGGGGGAATCCACATGTAGTCTGCAGGAATGACTGTAGAAAGCAACATATGTTTTAAATTCCTTAAATTATGATGACACAGACTGTAGTAAGTATGAATGCCAACATAAAACTCAGATACATTCCCCTCAGAAACCACCGGTCATGGTAAAAGACATAATAACAGGACAATGGTCAGGACAGGTGGACCTTGTGACATGGGGGAGAGGGTATGTTTGCATCTCTACAGGTACTAAATTGAGGTGGATTCCTTCTAGGTGTTTAAGACCATATATCAGCCCTCTTTCACAGCAGGAGCAATCACCAGAGAAGACAAATGAAGAAACTGGAGACAAAGAAACACATAACTAGTGACTATTACCAAACTTAACCCATGCGACTGAAATGTAGAGGCATAATAAAGATTGTAGGTATGCATGAGTGAGGAGACATTGAGGCAACCGCCTAAGAATGAATGAGAAAGATTGTGTGAACATATGAATGTATGTGAACCAAAAAGCACCTTATGCCAAATATGCCTTGAACAACTACACTCACACAACAAACACCACCTCCACCACATTATCCTATTAGGGGACAGCTGGGAACACAACATTCCTCCCCTAAAAAACCTTTTCCTTGAAATAAAGTTGAGTTTTCCCCAGTTATACGCAGACCCTCAGAAAAATAATGTTCTACCCAGTTGCAAATAACCCTTAGATTAATAGTTATTGTTTCTACCTGGTTACATTCAAACCCATAGAAAAATAAAGTTTAAGGTTGTATCAAGTTATCCCCAAGACCCCGAAGAAAAGTCTTAAATGAATATACTTGTTGCAAACCGCAAATCCACAAAGGTAAAACAGTTGAAAAGGTTACTGTGTTAGATGAGGATTGCTATGTTAAAAAATGGTTAAGAAAAAAAATTCAAATTTGCACTGTTCTGTAACTTGTTTTAATAAAATGAGGGGAGATGTGGCCTTTCTGGTTTCAGGAAGAGTGCCAGAGGGGCACTCTGGGAAATATGGTACTGGATACTCTGTTGCACATGCACAGTGGAGCACCTGATTATAATTGGTTAAGAGGGTCACGTTGTGACGTGTCATGGTTCAAATTTCCTATTTAAGCCCTTGTTATTTTGAATAAAGCCATTCTGTTACTCACCACATTGGTGAATGGGTCCATGCGGATTTATTATTTATTATATTAATAATTCACCTACAGTTGCCAACCCCATCTAAAGGAATCAGACACAAGACACTGGCAGGTGTCAACTGAGCTGCCAGGCTCTGTGCTACAGAGGACCTGGTTAGGATTAAGTGAAGGATCCCATCTTACCCCCAGTCAGTCTCCCAAGTCTGTCGCTGGAAAGATCAGCTCGAGAGGTGGGCTCGACTTAGCTGCACTCTGCCGTGCACCTTGCAGCCACTGGCAGGTTCATCTGGGCCCTGCTCGGTTCCCATAAGCCTTCCTTGGTTTTGAGCAACAGACATTGAAAATACTGGCAGTAGCCTCACCCCCGAGGAGCTGGCTGCCAATTTCTGGTACCACTCATTGGATCCAGAGGAGGACCAGAACTTCAACAGGACTGCCACTGCCACTCTTGACAAGACTGCGATTATTACTTCAACAGAACTGCGACCATCATCCTGACCAACAGGTTTCCTTTTCCTTTTACTTTGCACTCAGGGGGGCCACGTGGTGCCCAGCACAGGGGCTAACAAACACTGTTCTGTCCCAGGGTCCTGGGTTATATATCTGTTTTTTCCCTGTATCACTGTATTTATTGTAATCTTTTTAGTAAATTGTAACTCTGACTTTTAATCTCTCTTGACCTGGGTTCATTTCTCCTGCTGGTTTACTTTCAAACCAGCACACTGGTGCAACCACCCAGAGGATGGTTGAAAACTGGAACAGGCTCCCCAGGGAAGCAGTCACAGCAGCAAGCCTTACAGAGTTCCAGAAGGACAATGTTCTCAGGCACATGGTGTGATTCTTGGGGGTGATCTGTGCAGGGTCAGAAGTTGGCCTTGATGATCCTTGAGGGTGTCTTCCAACTTGGCATATTATATGATTCTATGTATAGCACTGCAACAGAGAACCCTAAAATGAAAATCCTTATGGGTGCATAAATGACATTGGGAAGTATAACATATTCAGTGTTTATGTTTATGTTTTTTAAGCTGTTCTGTCAGGGTGATCCATGCATCTTGAAGAAACAGTGTCCAAGTGCCTAAAGTTGTAGAGTGGAAGAGAAGAGTGAAGGGAAATGAGAACTGAATCCAAGGTGGAGACAAGCAGCAGTATAATAGACAGCTGGTGTTAGGGTGGTGGAAAATCACCCTGAAATAAGCCTCTTCCCTCAGCTCAGTGAGGCCTAAACAACAAAGGAAAGCACAGTTTGCAACCAGACAGCCTGCTAGCCAACCACAGACACACATGACAGCTTCATTCAGGAGCCTGGAGTCAATACAAAAGCTCCGAAATCAATACGACATCCCGCAACCTCAAACAATGCACCAAATCTCAGAATTGGAGCCCCAAATGAGGGGGAACAGCATTCAAGGGAGATGAAACTACAGGGCTAGCACTGAAAGAGACTAAAAAGGAGAAGACTGTTCCCAGTTTATTAATGGCAAGGTTTGGCTGGCTGCATCCCAGCTGTCACAGTTTATGTTCATTAAAGGGCAGCACTTTGTATGTATTATGCAGAGCAGTTGGAGAGTGTGTGTGTGCGTGCGTTTGCAAGCATGCCCCTCACTTGGTAGAGATCAGGATGTGTCTTTCTGCTTAGCACTGGGTTCTCCATCAGAAATTCCTCCTGTGTAAACTGCAAATAGGGTTTTTTCCCACTTGAGCGACTGTATGGGTACAGATGTGTGCACACCCTCACACATATGCATGCTCTCTCTCATCTCTGAGCCTGAAAAGCATAAAGGAACTCAGACAGGCTCTTTCCAAGAACAAAAATTTTTAAAAAGCCCAACATTTTACATCCCCTTCCCTCTTGGCCATACTTTCAGACCACAGACACACTAAGTCTATTACAAAAAGATGAAGCATTGTGTGATTGTCGCTACTGCTGATGGAGTTGATTGCTACATAAACCATTCCTTGCTCCTACGTGGCATATAAGACCTGGTTCCACAGCACAACAAACCCATAAAGAAGAAAGAAAAAAAAAAGTGCTTCAATCTCAGGAGTTGTCCCCTCCAGGCAGGATTGTCCCCTATGAGGTAGTTTCACCTGCAGCATCTCTTGTAGCATCATGCACAAATGGTACTCTTTCCCCTACAGCAACAAAAAGGACAAGTAAATCCTTTTAATCACCTTCCCTTTGAAGGCAGGTGGAGAAGTAGAATATAGGCACACACACATACACAAAAAAAGATAAATACCACTTGTAAAAGTATTGTTTGGATTTGCCTGTCCTATATATCTTCTTCTCAGCTGCCACATGTTTGAAAGAGGCTGACCTTGCAAGTTTTCTCCTCCTCAGCTACACAGCTCAAGACTAGTTTGCTAAAGAACTTGAAAAATGTTTCTTTTTGTGCTGAAACAGGAGTAGATGAAGAGAAAGGGCTGAATTTTTCAAAGTCATCTATGTATTTTGATGCTCGTTTGTCCCAGTTTAAATGAGACACAGGTGTTTTGCTGAGGATGAGTTATGAGAAAAAGACCCAAACTCCTCCCTCTAAGAAATTATAAATCCGAAACTAAGAGGCTCCGATTGAAGGAAAAAAAATTATGGAAAAGGAAAAATAACAGCCCTTTATTAAAAGGTATGTGTGTATTGGCAGAAACAATGAAAGAAAACAAGTAAAACAACCAAACAATACTCCTATACCCGCAGATAATCCCCTTCAAAACAAACCAATAAGCAAAGAAAAAAGGAACCAGTTCAGTTTGCGCCCTTTGGTGCAATTCTAACCACAGTTAACGGGGGCAACGTTGGATCCCTGGAGATGCAGAGCTTGTAATGTCCTGTGCCAGTCACCAGGTGGCGTTGGATCACTGGAGATGCATAACCTGCAGTTCTTTATGCTGGCCAGAAGGGGGTGCTGTGGAATCACTGGTCATTGCCACGTGGGGGTGACACCCTCCAGGATGTGTTGGAGAACCAAAAAAAAAATGGGCTTCCCTCCCCTTCCCCACACACTGGGAAAGGGGAGAGAGAGAGGGGGGAGAGAAACAACAAAAAAAAAGCCCTCCCCAATGAAAAAAACACAAACACTCACTCTGTTCGGCTGGTCGAATAGTGCAGCACAGTCCTCTCTCTCCCCCTGATGTGCACAAGGACCACCGCCAGGAAAGAAACAAACGGGAACGGGGAATGGGAAAAACTTCCGGGAAACAGCTCCTCTCTGATGAAAAATCCAAGCAGGATCCACAGCTGGTAAGCAGGCCAAGAACTACAGAACCACACCGAGCCTCCACTCCGACCTTGTTCCAGCCTCAGCAGTAAGCCCCAAAAACTACTTCCCCCCTTTCCCAGGAGACGAGAGAAAAAAAAAGTAAAGAAGAGCTCCTCACACCCCGTTTCCCAGGAGAAGAGATTCTGAGCAATTAACCCGAAGCCAGCTTCTTTTGTGTCCCTTAAGTGCCCACTTAACAGCTCTGCATGCAGTAGGCAGGGGGAAGGGAAAAATTCCTACTTAGTTTCTAAGAACCAGCAAAACCATGACAACGTTTCCCATGTGTTTTCACTGAAGACATGTCAAAACCTAATCATCGTTGCTTTTAAAGTGTCCCACTGATCTGACGTTCAGAACAGATACAGCTGTGGGAGCTAGTAACCTCTCTAGAATTTGGAGAAACTTAGGTGCACAGAAACTGAAAACATTAAATGTTCCTTAGAATACAGTAATTTCAACATATTTTATCTCAAAAGTTGGGGGAAAAAGTTGGAGAAAGTGTGGATGCCCCATCCTTGGAAGTGTTCAAGGCCAGGTTGGATGGGGCTCTCAGCAACCTGGTCTAATGGAAGGTGTCACTGTCCATGGCAGAGGGGTTGGAACTAGATGATCTTTAAGGTCCCTTCCAACCCAAATCATTCTATGATTCTATGAAATTAGTGTAAAGGCTCCACAAAACCACTTTATGCTTTAGTCACCCTTTACTTCACCAGTCTACACTATTATTGCCACAACTCTGGAGTCCTTAGAGACCATGAGCATGATCTCTATCTCCTCCTCTGAGAAGACAGTTCTATTTTTACCTTGTGACAATGTTATACAGATACCAGAGGGCAACTCAGCAAAGACAAGTATAGCAGATTGAACAAGCTTTTTCTCCAGTACAAGGTAGGACGGAAGATCCACATGCAAGACGAGGTGATATTCCAACCCCAGACAAGAAGACTGGAGAAGTCTCCCCCTGGCTTAGCAACATTAAGACAAAAAGCCTCTTCATTGGCATTTGAGGAATTGCTGAGGGTGCACTCAATCCCACTCTCCATGCTGCTGACAAAGATGTTGAACAGTATCGGCCCCAGTACCAACCCCTGAGGGACACCACTCATAACTGGTCTCCACGTGGACAAGGACTAATTGTTATGATTTGTGTCATAATTTTAATCACTGGTGACCTTATCCCTCTCTACAACTACCTGAAAGGAGGTTGTAGCCAGGTGGAAGTCAGCCTCTTTTTCCAGGCAACAAGCAACAGGATGAGATGACATAGTCTTAAGCTGTGCCAGGGGAGGTTTAGGTTGGACATTAGAAAGAATTTCTTAACAAAAACTGTGATTAGATATTGGAATGGACCGCCCAGGGAGCTGGTGGACTCACTATCCCTGGAGATGTTTAAGGAAGGACTGTACGAGGCACTTGGTGCCATGATCTAGTTGACATGGTGGTGTTTGTTCATAGATTGGACTCAATGATCTCAGAGGTCTTTTCCAACTTGATTGATTCAGTGATTCTGTTGAAAGAGGAAAGCTGCAGGCAGGCTGGAAGAGTGCTCAAGGATGTGGTAGATGAGTGGTAGGAAATGATGGAGGGCTGCAACACTTACTAGCACTGAAGATAAAACAGTCTGCAGGGATCAAATGGAGAAAGATTGAAGATTAGGTTTGCTTGGAGGATAATAAGGTTGATTTTTTTCATTTTAAAATATGTTTCTCTTCACACTGTGTAGTGGGTTGACCTAGTCACTGCCTCTTCTGACAGTCTTCCTGGATTTCGGCACCAAGACTGTAGCGGTTTGGCCCTGGCCAGACATCAGGCACCCACTAAAAGCTGCTCTCTTATTCTCCCTCTGCGACTGGGCAGAGGAGGGAAAAAAAACCAGCAAGGGAATTTCATGAGTAGAGATAAGGATTGAGAGAAGGCACTTGTTAACAGGCAAAACCAAGTCAGATTGGGGATAATACTTAAATTTATTGCTAACAAGATAAGAGCTAAAGAGGGAGAAATAAAACAGTGTTAAACAAACACCTTCTCCCCCCAAACCCCTGCTTTCTTCCAAATTCTCCCTCTTCCCCCCAGTAGTGTAGGGGAATGGAAAAGGGGAGGGGGATCACAGCCAGCTGTTGCTTCTGCCGCTGTTAAATGAGTCCATCTCTTGGACAGCAGCTCTTCCCAATCCGCTGTCCTGGGGGCCACTTCTCCATGGGGGTCTGCACCCCGATGGTCCTCTATGGCTTGCAGGGGGACACCTACATCACCATAGTCTTCACCACGGGCTACAGGGGGGTCATGGCTCTGAGTCCTTCCCCTGCATCAGTGGGGTCCCTTCCCACGGGAGACAGTCCTTGATGGACCTCTCCCTGTGGGTCACTCTGCCAAGGGGGTGCAGTCCTTCATGGGTTGAGTTGTACCGACATGGGTCCCCCACCAGGACCACAAGTCCTACCCAGGAAAAACTTGCTCCAGGGTGGATTTCCCTCTCCACGGGCCACAGGTCTCCTGCAGGACTCTGCTCTGTCCTTGGGCCTCCCACAGGGTCACAGTCTCCTTCATGTAGCCACCAGTTTCAGCATGGGCTCTTCCATGAGCTGCAGGGGTGGAATCTCCACACCCCAATGGTCTTCCACCAGCGGCAGGGGCCTCAGCTCTCAGTCTTTTCCCTGCCAGAGGGGGAGGCCCCCCAGGCCCCTCCTTCCCCCTCCTGGAGCTCTGACCTTGGAGTCTGGTTGTTATCCCATGTTCTCTGCTCTTCTTCTTCTGGAATTTCTTCTACGCCATAGGGTTCTCTTCCTGTTCTTAAATATGTTATCACAGAAGCACACTTCATTGGCTCTCCCTTGTCCAGCAGCAAGGAAGTCCCTCCTGGAGCTGGCTATCATTGGCTTTTCATAGGACAGGGGAAGCTTCTAGCAGCTTATAACTGAAACCACCCCTACGGCCTCCCCCTGCTATCAAAACCCAGCCACATAAACCCACAACACACTGAAATGTCATATTTTGTTTCAGATATCTAGGGAGTTCAAATGTACGTTTTTCAAATTCAGGAAAACTGAACTCATTTGAATGAACTGTTGTCTTTTTTTTTTTTTCCTTGCTTGCTTTAAACTCTGTGCCATGGTTAAAGTAGGGTTTGTATCTTATTCCCTTTTTCCAACGCTGTTTTGGAGGAATTGTTTCTTTAAGAACTTTCCCCCTCCCCCCCCCGCCCCTTAGCTGGAGCCAGGGAGGGGCGGGGAAGAGGAGGACACCATGAGGAAGGAATCAGAAGCTGCACCATCTCGCTTGGAACTATGCTTTTCTTGCTGATAGGGCAGAGGGACAGGGAGACAGAGACACAGGTTGCTGCAGCCATTCAGTTTGGCAAACCTCACTACGAAGAATTCTTGGATTGGTACCAAGAAAGTGGCCTCCACCATCCTGCCTCTTGGGAGTTGCAAGAAATTGCAACTGTTACCTAAACTAGCAAAAGTGTAACTGTTGCCAGGCTCGCGGGGGTCCAGCCCCAGAAGCCACTCCCGCTGCAGCCGTTTCTCTCCTAGCTGCGCTCAGGAACAGCCCAGCTGCAGCCCCTGCCTCAGAACCACCATGGCAGCCATGCGGAGCCCAGCAGAGCCAGGAACAAGATAAGGAGTGGCGCAGAGCCAAGCCCATCCGAGCTGCACAGAGACCAAACCCCAGCGGAGCTATTTGGAGTGCAGCCCAGCCGAGCTGGGGATGAGCATTTCTTCGGAAACTTGTTTGCCACAGTACTTTTTTCTTTGTTCTCCTGGGAGGGGGAAGGGTGGAGAACACATATCGGTCATCATTTTTGTCTGTGTACAAAAAGGGGAAGAGACTAGAGGTGATCTCTGTCTGGGCTTGATTTGAACTGTTCTGTTTATATTGTTCGTTTTGCTGCTATATTTCTTGTCAGTAAACTGTTATTTTGTATTTATATCTACTCACATTTGGTCTCTCTGTATTGGTGAAAGGGAGATTTTTAAAAAAGGGGAGGTGACCCATTTGTTGGAGTCTCTGCCCCAGTATTTTTCTTAAGACTAAGGTGTAATAAACTATATATATTTTAGAGGGATTTTTTTTTGTTAAGCTTAGTAAAACTTCAGGCTATGGATGTGTGATTTCTATATGTATTTCTCTCATAGCTGTTAAAACTACATATATTTTAAAGGGATTTTTTAAGCTTAGTAAAACTTCGTATGCATTATGCATTTCCCACATAACTGTGAAATGCTTCTAACAAACTGCCGTTTGTTCCCGAGGTTGATAATAAAAGGGGGGGGGGGGGGGGTAGTCTGACCCTGTAATTTACAGTACCCTGATAACACCATTCAAGCCGACAAGCTGGAGACACCGAGAAGTTTCCCCTAAACAAAGAGTCAAAGGGATTTAGGAATACGATAAGCCTGGAAGGGGAGGAAAATACCTATTAAATGCGCATGTTCCAAGCTGGGTTCATCTACTGGACACTGAGGAAGATCAGCAATTTTCATCGCAAAGACCCCGGCTCACAAAGAAGCCCCCAGCCCACCGACGCCGGGAACATAGCCCAGGAACACGTGTATGGGAAAAACTTTGCAACTGAGCATGTGCAAAGAGCACATGCCCCGGACTATGTATGAATAAGAACCTAAGTACTGAGCATGTCTGGACGGGAACCCAGAGGGTTCAAAAAGGAAATTTGAGAGCTCGAGGAGGGCGAGCTGTGAGAGAACTTTCTTATGTTCTAACGCCCCCCCCCCCCCCCCTCCCCGCGGTGCGCCGTGATTGTTTATCTACCACTTATTAATAAATTGGCTTGTTATTTTAAATTAGTCTTTTCAATTTCTTTAAGCCATCGCTGGTAACTTATAACATAAGGCACTGCTATTTGAATGATTTACCAATCTATCTTAAATATTTCACCAATAAATCACAGGCTTGTGTTTCTATTTCATTTTAAAACTAACCAGTGGAGGAATGCCGGAGCTGGAAGTTAAAATTCTGCTCCACCAAGCCAATGATGCATAATCACTTCTCTGCAGACTCTGATGAATAAAAACTTCTCTGTATTGGGATTGTAAGAAATAAATAAGGCAGTTTTATTACAAGCAGGAGTTTACTCATGTCAAGATGCCTGGAAGCTGTAGTGTTTGGGGGGTTGGAGAGTTATTTAGTAGTCGGGCACTGATCATCTGCTTGCAGCTACTTACTCATAGTCTGCTTGCAGTTACTTGTTGCTGTTGCCTATAGTTACAGTATAGAGGCGAGCTGGGAAGCCTGTAAGACAATGAGACCAGCCAGGGCTCCTTGCTGAGGGACCACGCGGCCGGGACAAGGAAACAACCTGATAGGTCAGTTAAGACAACCAATGGACTGGCAAAGGGAAGTGCGAGCTGGCCCTGAGAGACCAAATCGAATCCAAGAAGAGGGGTTATATCACCTTTTAAAGAAGAAAAGAAGCGGGGCTTGCCATGGGAGGAGTGAGGGAGTGGTTATGTAAATCAAGAAACCTTAAACTTGTCCCTCCCATCCTCAGGGTGCTCGGACTTGACCACGAGGCCAATGCATCCAATGTGTTGTAATTAAAGTTATTTGTTTCACTTTATTTGGCCATCTTTGAAATTTTAATTAGAGATATTTCTCACAGGGATTCCATGCTTGTTCCCATCCAAAGGAAGTAAAAAGAAAAAAAATCAGATGTTGTTGGCAAAAATGAGAGATTTTTAAAAATGCTTCTGGGGTGAAGGAACTCCATATGTCATTGAGCATCAGTGGGAGTAAAACTTCCCAAGTTCCTAAACTTTGTAGGCATTTTAAACTACATTTCAATGAAGTTGTGATGCAAAATCAACACATTTATGAAAACTAAGAAAAGTACACCTATCCCTCCTTACCGTCTCCAAAAGTCCCAGTTCATCAAAATGAAGCCAGGAAGCCTCACATAGATATAATTTAGTGCATTTAATTCTAATTTTGTTCCTAAATCATTGAGACACATTCAAGGCAAGATCCACTTTGGTCTCAGTCAGCAAAATCCAAAATGCATGAACAATGTGAATAAATAGCAAGAAGTTGATAGCTAACCTATTGAATCCAAAAAGCAAAATATGAGAGAAAAATGAATACTAAGAGGGAAGAGGAAAGGGGAATTGCTGAAAACTACATTATTGTGAGAAATAAAAGACCAGTTTTATTACAAGCAAATAAAATGGACAAAGGGTACTAACAAAGGGTTATTGTTATTACTAACCTATAGGCGTTCCGTGAAAGTTGTAAGGCATACAGTTCAGTCTTGAAATGTATGCCAGGGATTGAGCATGTGGGAATAGGGAATTGCATACTAACTGGAAATATAGCTGACCCAGCCCCATGCCACATGACTGGCCATGCAGGCAGATGGAGGCAGCCATTTTGTCTGAAACTCTGCCCCTGGCATGAGAGGGGGGGCACAGGAGAGCCAATCCGAGGAGGAGAAGCGCCCCCCCATGACGTAAAACAGGGTTGGACCTTAGGAATGTTTAAAAGGTGGGGATTTTGAATTGGGAGGTGTGCTCTTGGAAATTTAGGGACCTGAGCACCCAACACGTGTTGTAATTAAATTTTCCTACTCGCATTATCATTATTATTATTTTCTTTGTTCTGTGGATTTTTTTTTGCCATTGTCATAAATTTAAAGAGAGATTTTTCTCACATTATTACTAAGCTGTCTTTCATTTTGTTTTCTAACTTTTCCCTTAGTTTTGTTTCAAAACTTAAAAAGTCATGCCTTTTGCTTCAAAGTGGCTGATCTCACGTTGATACCCACAGTAAAGCATGAGCAAAACATAAAGATGCATATGCACAGATAAAAATCATCTCGGGCAACATGATTCCTCTTCTGCAGCTGGGCAAACATCTCTGCATTCCAGCTCCTAAGACTGTCTGGAGCTTGCCTGGGGCAAGGTGGGAGAGGTGGAAATAGGAGACACATCCTGCTCCTCTTCCTCGTTTGAGGACAGAAGTTCATATTTCCTCCCCATGTGCAGACAACAAGACTTTCTGCACAAACTGACATGGAAACAGCTGTTTTACTGCTTTGTGTCAGGATTGCAGCCAAGGCCTCAGTCCCCTGTACCCTGGACTCCCTTGACTGGGCTGCTCCATCCCAAAAAGGGTCTTCCCTTCGTCTTGCCCTTCCCCTCCAACACACACTCATCTTCCTCTTGTGCTTTTGTAGCTTATTTCCCTGCAAGCTACTTCCAAACAGGAGTCAAAATTAACAGGCTGCCCATAGGCCATGGCTCATGTGTCTGTTCCATATGCCAATAAGGGATTTGTGTTCCAGTCCTCTTATCTAGTTTTGCATGCATTTATCTCCAAGAAATGGGAGCAGAATTCAGCTCGTGTTTGCCTGCAAAGTGCAAAATGTGGGGAGCACAGAAGCGCGTGTGCAAAAACGTGCCTTGCACTGAAATGGGTATCAAAACCTATATGGTTGGTTTGTCTCAAGGGAGATGCCCCTGAGCCACGAGACTACTGCAGGGAAAGGCAACTGGGGAGGAAGAGCAGAACTCCTCTTTCCAAGGCAGCAGGGCACAGATAAGCCCCAGATGCTTTGCAGAAGGAAAGGTGTTGTTGCACAGACCATTAGGGAAAGAGCCCTTCCACTAGCCATGTGTCTACATCTGAATCCTTCACAAAATCAGTGAAGAAGATTCTCCTGAAGACAGTACTTTCTGATTCACACTTATGTTTTCCCATTGCAGCCTGACTCTACAACAGAGCAACATTGAGCAGATTGAATGTTTCCACGCATGATCATTCCTGTGCTTGCAACCACTGAGCTACATGAATGCTGCTTATCTTAAGCTCCCCATTTTTCTACACCTGCATCTGCAGATGTAGGTAGGTAACAAGCAGAGGTACCCCAAACCAAAGGGGTTGATCTTTCCAGCAGTTGGGCTTGTGCTCCCTAGTAATAAAGAATGACTCTTTTCCCCATCCAAGCAGCCCACTTGTGGTCTTCGGAAAGGAAGAAATGCTTTGTGAATAAAAAATACTTTGTGACAGTGGAAACAGAAACCAGAAGTTTACCTAAAACTGAAACACAGTAGGTTTTCCAACTTTAATGCTGCTGAAGTCACTCTGCAGCATGGCCTCTAAATCTGGGAACCATTAAAAGCAGCAGCAACAACAACGAGAGAGAAGTCCTCTGTGAGAAGATGAATTCCACCACAGGTTTTGACTGACATCACCAGCCCATCCATGCTCTGCTCTTGTGTTTTATGATCTCACCATGAAGCACCTTTGTGGAGTCATTCCCTTACTGCAGCCCATCCATTATCCTCTACCTAATTGCTTCCACAACACCACTGCAAGAGAGATATTTCCTACAGCTGAACATTTGTATTCCCAAGAGTTGACACCTGCTAGATCAAGTTCCTCAGTCTTTACATTTGATGTTTATGCAATGGGAAGATGTTCCAGAGAACAGAAAAGCACATGAGGACAGCAATCAGATTCCTCCATTCAGATTTTATTTTAAACAAAAGGGGGCTTCCTACAGATCATCTAACATTATTCTACAGAAATAGGAAAAAAGTAAAGGGTAATGGTGTCGAGCGGATTCTGTCCAATACACCATTAAATTAGAATTCCCCAGTTAAGAATAACAATGAACTGCAATAAAGTCAATGGGAAGGTGGTGCAGTAAGGAAAAGTGGGAAGGGGGGGTTGATTTTTTTAGTGTTTTTGTCCTGAGATGTGGGAGCTGGGAGTGACAATACTGAGCTAATGGCATCCAAGCTGACTCCTGAACACTGTGCACCCCCCTGGGGTCTCAGCTTCCTACAAACCCAAACAATTCATCCTGTAAAGTGAATGAGGATGCCCCCCATTTTGTAGCTGGCAATGAAAGCCCCAGGAGATCCCCCAATATGCCCACTCTCAGGTTGGCACCTGCAGCAGGTACCACCTTTCACATCTCTGACTGGAGCTTTTAAGCACCAAGCCACTCCAGAAACACATCATTTCACTCCCTGTAACGAGGTTCCAAAATACTTTGCATTTGCATGTTGTGCTAAGGGAAGATGCTGTCCTCTCATGACTACACTATTAATGTGATACTGAGAAATTTTGGGGTCCTTGACTTGATTTCCCTCTGCAAGATTTTGGTATTTGGTAAGTCCATTTAACTCTCTGTGATTCTTTCCCTCCCCCTGTGTTTAAGGGCAAAAAATCTTTTCATTATAGGACTTCTCCAATGGGTCTGAGAGCAGTTTTTCAAACCAATATTAGGATCATCTCTAATCTATCATACCTGAGGTGTTCAACCATGACTCCTTGATTTATGCAACAGAACCTAAGGCCTTCAAAAGCTCTCTCATCCAAATACAGCATTAATCCAGGCATACTGGATCTATCAATATCTGGAAAATTCAACCTCCAGCAGGTACAAGACCACTAGTAGTGAAACAAGGGATTGTGTTTGCCAATCTTGGCCTCACAAAGGGCAAAGGACTTTTGATACCTTTAAAGAAGAGCTTCCTCAGTGCTGTGAAACAGAGCAAGGCCCTGAAGTAGTTAACTCAGAATGCAAGCTCTGGGTAAAGAACTAAAAGAACCAAACTTCAAGGCTAGAGGAAGATAACACCTGGCCAAAGAATGCTAACACACTAACACAAAGAACATAAAGTAAAAACACAGGGAAATAAAAAACACCAAAAATGCTAACACACATACCTAAATAGACATAAGGAAGGGTTCCTTATGGAATAAGTGGCAAAATAGGGGCATGAATCCAAAATCTTGCAAAATTCACCATCAGGAAGACAGCCAACTAAGAAAGTTGAAAAGCTCAAAACGAGGAAGACTTCTGGAATGGGACCCCCTGAGGATGAAGAAACAGGAACGACCCCCAAAACAGCACCCCAAAAGGACAACTCCGCCCAGGCTCTGCCTGTTATGAATATTATAATGAAATGTTGCAATAATATGAATATTCATGTAAAAATGATGTAATCTCTTACAAAAACTGTATAAATACCTGACTTTACACTGATAACTTGGGGCTAGTTTTGTCCAGCGCGAGTTGGCTAGCCCCCAACATTGCCTAAAATAAATACCTTTTGCTGCTTAAAGACTCAAAACTGTCTCTGAGCAGTTTTCAATGCGCCTTTTCCGTCATCAACTGTATCTTGCTTAATCATGCTGGCAAAAGGGAGAACACACTCAGGGACTATTGCTGCAGCACATTGCCACTTGTTGGCCGAGAAAGCTCAGCCACATAACTAAGAAGAGTCAAAGATGTGAGAGCAGCCTGAAGCCTTTCTGGTGACCAATGATAGGACCCAAGGGAATGGCATGAAGCTGTGTCAGGGGAAGTTTAGGTTAGATATTAGAAAAAGGTTCTTCACCCAGAGGGTGATTGGGCACTGGAACGGGCTCCCCAGGGAAGTAGTCACAGCACCAAGCCTGACAGAGTTCAAGAAACATTTGGACAACACTCTCAGGCACATTGTGGCAGGAGGACCTACCTCAATAAGGCCTAGAATCCAATCAGAGAATGCAAACAATGCAAGCTATCATGCAAGCTATCTGTGATGAGTCACTGGTGGTGCCATGGTAATGTTTTTGTTGTTAAATTATACTAAAACCAACCTGGTCCACCAAACTCCAAACACACATCCTACTTTTTGAAGTAGGATTTTACAGATAATAAATGATTCATTTTATGTAAATATTTTCAGTTTGCCATCATTAAAACCTGTGGGACAAAAGTGGTCCAATCACACTTCTATAATTCCTTAAATTTAAACTGTTGACATAATCTGAGGCTAAGATTGGATACAGTCGCACCTAAACTCCTCTCTGAGAAGGAGCTTAGAAAGCAAGGGAGTCCTTTCTGCACCTCATGACTCAACGTGACTCCCACCCGCAATACATGTGGTGTGATTGTTGGGGCTGTCCTGTGCAGGGCCAGGAGTTGGAATCAATGATCCTTGTGGGTCTCTTCCAACTCAGGATATTCTATGATTCCATGAAGACCTGAGCCCCTTCATGTTGAACATCTCACATCTCCCAGATACAAAGTGTATGGGTGTTGGTGCAAGACCACTATGCTTGTCTCAGCTGGTGGTTCTCATTAGGTTCTCACCCTTAGGGGTGCTTTAAGGCCATTTGCCTTCCCCAACACACCATATCAGCTGTCTCAGTACCTGGGTTGGAAATTCAAAAAAACTCCAAGATTTTGAGTCATAGCAGGCCACAAATCCACTAAGACTGGACCTAAGCCTACGCCTTCATGCTCCTACAAGAGCTGGACTTAAAATTACAGGAAACAGAGTGATAGAGGAGATAGTCAACAGACAGACAGGAAGCCTAGTTTGCAGCAAAGGAGACAAAACACAACCAAAAGCCCCTTAATTCCCAGCAGAGGCTGGGGACAGCCCATCCAGAGCAGCAGGGCCAGGGCAGAGAGGTAATAGCCATGGCTCCTGCCTGCTGGAGCCAGTCTCCTCCCTGGCTTGCCTGGAGCTTCAAAGGCCTAAATAAAACCAGCATGAGGAACTTGAACACTTAGAAAACCAGTTTAGACTTGGTTTAATAATGGTGTCAATTAAAAAAAAATAAAATTTTAAAAACCCCAATGATCTCTCCTATGTAGTCAAATATAGCCAAATAAAGAATGTTTAGTTTCATTTAAATTTCCTGAAGGCAATGCAGGTTTTTTTTGTTCGTGTCTGAAGCCCCAAAAACACTCTAATTTCTGTACATTTTCATTCTTTGACAAAAGAATTACATTTTTGGGGAAGGCAAGGACAACTTTCTTTTTGTTCAAAGTCTGAGAGAGATCTTTCGAACTAAACTTATCAAACTTTACCAAAATTTTCCATTTTTTTAACTCCCACCCATGTTACTTCACCATCTTTCTAACACTTGATGTTCACTTTCAGATAAGTTTGTTCATCGTATTTGCCTGAGGTGTAAAAAGTAATGTCAGTGGGGGAAGGATATCTGTAATTTCTAAAATATTCCCAACAAGCAAAGTGTCCTGTAAGAAATGGGAATGATCTGAACCTCTATCCCAGTCACAAAATGTTACAGCAACAGGGCAAGCAACTGAATTAATAATATCATGATGTTGATAACCCCGAAAAATACCAACTCTCCTTTCAGCCCCAGATGCTAGAAACTGCACTGCTTTGAACTGTTATCACCCATCCCACCCACCCACTCTGAGAAGATAAAAATCAAGGTCTGGACTGCTGAATCAGATTACAAACACCCAAAAAAAGGCATTTACCCAGTTTTATTGGTCCCTTCTTCCCTGAAATTCTGTGTCATGGGACTGGCAAGAGGCTCCTTTAACCCTTTCCAGGGAAATGAGTTGCTGAGAAACAGGAACCATATGCAGGGAGGAAAAAAATAAACTTGCTTGGTGGATGGGGCAAATTTCTAAACTTCTGGTCAGAACCTGGTTCTTCTCAATATAAAATCCTGAGCAACTGAGTAGATGACTCTGGAGAAACATGGTCTGGAGGATAAAGCACTAGCCTGGAAATTGTGAAATTTAAGCTTTTTGGAACAGCAATGCCATGTATGAATAATTTATGACAACTCAGGTTACAGCTGTGAGCCTCGGTTTCCCCTGAAAACTGATATCCAAAGCGGTCTGGTTGTCCCCATAAAAAAAAAAAAAAATTCTACTAGAAGAGGTGGATTGTATGGTTATCTTTTTAGAAACTAAAACTTTTGATGTGTCCAGACTCATCAGTCCCTTGAGGGAAGCTTGTCTATTTTTATTCTGTGAAAAAGTACAATTTCCCACTCTGGGGTGAGCTCAGCCCTCACACTGTTACAGCTGAAGGTACACCTTCTATTTCTCTTGGGTTTCTTCAATTATTTTTAGTTTCAGTTTATATTTCCTGTCTCAACACCACCCTATCCCCTTTCATTTTTAGGGCTTCAAATTTAAACAAAAACCAAAAGCATCACTGACTCAAGATCTTTTTGTATTTCTCTCATTTTGACTAAAAACCAGAGCAGGCCAAATATAATGAAATAACAGATAACACTTTGGGGTTCAAAATGCTTTGTAGACCTTAAGAACTACCTCCTTTATCATAGAGGATGGCATGTGTTGTCATAATCCTTATTCGCAGGAAAGGAGATCAAAGCAGAGGAAGTTCAATGACTTGATATTTTCATTTTAAGCATAAAATCCCCATTTCCAATTCCTTGGCTTGCATGCTGGATACCACCAGGTTTTGAGGTCCAAATCCCTTTGGAATTTAGACCCCAAACCTTCATGCACATATGATGCAGCATATGTGCTGAAAATATTTGTGATTAAATAAAACCAAACCTTCTTTGCTGAACACAGAAGGGATAAACTTCCCTTTTGAAGGTGAACAGGGGTTTACAGCTGAGAACCATGGTCCTTGCTGCAAGGCATGCTTTTGTGTTGGTTTTAGATCTGCTGGTCTCTCAATATCCCAAAGACAAATAAACAATTATGTGTTTTTAACTTATTTTGATTGAGTTTTCATCCTCTTGTTCAGTTTTTTCTGGCAGAGTTGCAAATGAAGGAGACAGTCTCTTCAGAGACTGCAGCTAGAGCCATTAAAGCTCTCTTGCTCCCTGCCCTGTGAGGAGCACAGAGAACAAGTGCTCACATCTTTCTCCTAATTTCAGCACCTGGGAATTATTCCCTGTATCCTGTAATTTTGACCTCTTTTCCTTTCAGTGGCACTTGCATTCAGAAAGCAAAAATCCAGTCCCAAGGGAATATACGGGATGTTTTACATCTCAGGACAACCCTTTCAACACTTTGTTTTGGGACTGAAAAAGGAGGCAAGACAATCACCTGATTGAGTGAGCTCTTTGGATGAGGCAAAGCGTCACTTTGTTCTCACTTGTGCAACCCAAGCAGAGATTGACGGTATTGGAAGGTCAAAACAGACCCATGATTTAAAGGCAGCAAGATGGTTTGATGACTGAATGAGCCAGGGGCTTTACTTTCAGTTCATGCTGAGACAGACCATTATGCAGAGGGAGGCATAGAATCATAGAATTGTTTAAGTTAGAAAAGACTTCTAAGATCATCCAATCCAACTGTTAACACAGTACTAACTATTAAACCATGCCCCCAAGTGCCACATATACATGTCTTTTAGATACCTTCAGGGATGGCAATTCCACCACTTCCCTGGGCAGCCTGCTCCAGTGCTTGACCACCCTTTCAGTGAAGAAATTTTCCCTAATATCCAATCTAAACCTTCCCTGGTGCAACTTGAGGCCATTTCCTCTTGTCCTGTCACTTGTTACCTGGGAGAACAGACCAACCCCCACCTGGCTACAACCTCCTTTCAGGTAGTTGTAGAGAGTGATAGGGTCTCCCCCGAGCCTCCTTTTCTCTAGACCGAAACAATCCCAGCTCCCTCATCCATTCCTCATAAGACTTGTGCTCTAGACCTTTTACCAGCTTCGTTGCCCTTCTTTGGACACACTCCATGTTAGTGTCTCAGTTTCCCCACTGTAATGTGATGACTGCTGCCTACTCCCATCCCAGGGCTCCTAAATCAAGGCACAAATCTGCAGCACTAAGCAACCAACACACCAACTGCTTCATGAACATAAAGTTGGAAAAGAGTCATTCCTTGCTTTGCTCTGGGAGCAGTATTGCTCCAATCCTGTCACCCACTTTCCACAGCCAGTTGTAAAGCAAGGCCAGTTGAACCCTGGCAGACCTCAGCAGGCCTCACTTGAAGATAATCCACAAAGCAAGGCAAGCTCTCTTTCCCTTTACTTAACAACAAAGTTTTGGATCTCTTGATGAACACTGACGCTTTAACCAAGCCCATATTGACTAATAAAAAAGTTCTTGACTGCCTTTTGAGTATCTTTATGGAGCACTCTGAGGACCCAAATGCAACACAACTTGCTGGCCATGAATAGGACATATTCCTGCCAAAACCTTCCTCTGTTGCAGCTATGACATTCCCCAGAAAACATTTTGTAAGCTGGTCTCCAAGTTGTATCACATGAGCATATAGAAGGAAATGTAAACTCTGCTGACCCTAGTGCCGCTTTTTGACTAAAGGAACTGCTTCTTTTTACATCTTTCTTCCCCTTCTCCCTGACTCCTTAACTAACCACATATTTCTAAAAAGGAAATTATGTTAATTGAAACCTTCTCAGTACATTATTAGCTTTAGAAGGAGCATTTGGGGAAGGGGGAGGCACAAGGCTTAGGGCAGAGGGGAGATACAAGACTAAATCTCCCCTTGGAACAAATGGCCAGTCTCTTCGCGAACGAAGAACCGGGGAAGGTCTTTACACCTTCCAGCCTGCGCATTGGATTTTTTAGGTGAGACACAGTGTGCGCGGAACTGAGCCCACCCTTTAATCCTGAGGTTCATCTGCCGGGGCCAAGCACGCTTGGACGGTGGCAGCGAGGTCCTCAGGACGTAGATGGATTGCCTTACAGGGCTAGCGAGCTCCATCTGCCCGGGGAGT
>NW_020955932.1:440235-447349 GCF_003031625.1 Empidonax traillii
CGAACCCAGATCTCAGCGTTGACAACGCTGTGGTTTAGCCACTGCACCACCAGGGACACTCCTTGGAACAAATATGCCAGTGTGAAAGGCCAGCCAACTGCTTTTGGTCACATTGGCCTGGAATTTCCTTCTCCCAAGTGTCACCAGAGCCTCCCACTCACATCCAGGAGCAAGTAAGGGATGCCAGAGGGCTGAACCAAGGCAGGACTCAGTGCAGCTAACCTGTGATGCACCAGACAAACACAATTTCTATCCCTTTGCTTCCACAATGACTGCAAGAGCCCTGCCCGGGCATCATGAATCACTCAGGCTTGAAACACAAGCAAGTATTATCCATGTTAAAAGCAGATGCACTCAAGGGCTTAGCTGAGCATCCATTGTGGCTCTCCAGGGGCCATGCCCAGATGCTCTCTGCATGAGAAATCACTGACCCTTCCATGACATGGAATCTTTAATTGTTCACATTGGTATTTTGTTTCTCTCTTCTGTAGACAGCTTGCTGTCTGTTATCTGTCCTTCATATGTAATTATTTGTGCTGTCTCCCAGCTCATTGGAAGCAATCCCCTCTCCTCCCCTTCCCTCTCTCTCCTGGCCAAGTCACAGTGTGCATTATTTAGGTTAAATCATGTTTAAGTAACTACATAAATAGTAGGTTGAATTTGCCTTTTGTCTAGGAAACATGTTACTTGGCTCCTTTCTCAACATGACAGACCAGGAAAGCCCTTATCACTGGAAGCTCATGAAGGGAAATCCTCACTGGGCAGAGCAGCTGTGCCACCCTAGGAGCAGGGGAAGGTCCTCTGAGCAGAAGGCTGTCGTGGTTTTAGCTAGCTCTGGTAGCCAGGTGAAGAATTTTCTCCCTTCCCCCCTGGATGTCAAGATAAGCACCTCAGATTACAAAAGACCAAGCCCCATGGCTGATGGCAGGACATTAGTCTCCTAGGAGACAAGGCAGATAAGGACTTGCACTTTACTTTTTCCTCTTGTCTCCTGGGCAACGAAGTGGGAGGAGTTCAGGGGGGGGCTACTGGGTGGCTGGCACACAGGCTGGGAGGAGAGTCTGGTGTGCCGGTGGGGCTTGGGACCTGCTGCGAGCTGCAGACACTGCCTGGCTCTTTTCTTTCCTGTCGGAGGGGAGTTTGCTGCTGCTCTCTGCTTAGCTGTTGCTGGCTGCAGGCCCTGCTTAAAGCAAATCCTAACCAGATGAAGTTCGTGAGTTTTCTTCCATTGGGAGAACTTTTCTGTTTTATTGCTGGTTTTTTTCTTCCCCCTTCCCCTCTCCCCCCCCTTTTTTTTTCCAGTGTGGGAAGGGAAGGGGAATCAAGGTTTTTTTTTGTTTTTTCTCTGATATACCCTGGGGGGTGTTGCTTTTTCCCCTTCCCCCAACCCACCTGGCGGCAACCGAGGATCTCACAGCGCCACCTGGTGACGGGCACTGGACATTACAAGTTCTGCTCCTCCAGTGATCCAACAGCGCCACCTGGTGACTACTATAGGACACTACAAGTTCTGCACCTCCAATGACCTAACAGCGCCACCTGGTGAATGGTATAGGACATTACAAATTTTGCATCTCCAGTGACCCGACGGAGCCCCCTGCTGACTGTGGTTGGAACTGCACCAAAGGGTGCAAAAAATTGAACTATTTAATTTTCCTTTTGCCGGTTTATCGGTTTTGTTCTTGAAGGGGATTATTGGTGGGTATAGGAGTATTGCTTGGTTGTTTTACTTGTTTTTTTTCGTGTTCCTGTTAATATACACATACCTTTTAATAAAGGGCTGTTATTTTCCCTTTTCCATAATTTCTTTTCCTTCAATCGGAGCCTCTTAATTTCGGATTTATAATTGCTTAGAAAGAGAAGTTTGGGTCTTTATCTCCTAATCCATCCTCAGCAAAAGACCCTTGTCTCATTTAAACTGGGACAAAGGCTTATCCAGTAGGTTACAAGAATGAGCTGCCAAGCTTTAGTAAGGCAGGCATCAAAGTCAGCACTACAGAGTAAAAATCCTGGGAAAAGGATGTTCACTGTCTAGCAAAAGATAAAAACAAAGAGAAGGTGAGGCTTAGTTTGCTTTTTTTTCCCTCCGTAGTTTATTCTAGACAGCAAAATGCTATTCAAGTGACATCACATCACACATGCTGGCTCACCTGCTACTGCCTGAATAGATCTGTCTTGCAGCTATAGCATTGGAACTCAATGCAAGTGAAAGACTTCTGAGTTTTCATTCCAATAAGAATGAAATTCTCTCCAAAATGAGAATTTCTGAAGTGGGTTCCCTCAGTGCACCAGTTAAAAAAAAAAAGAAAAAAAGAGAATGTGAGTATACAGGTTCCTGGGCTAGAAGATTCCTAAAAAACCTGGATGACAACTTCATGGAACAGATCCTAAGGGAGCCAACTTGGAAAGATGCCCTCCTGGAATCTGGAGAGGTGCCAGCTGACTGGAAGCTGGCAAACATTTGGTTCACTGACCCCTCAGTGCCCTCCTGGCCGAAGTGAAGGGTGATGCAGCCAATGAGAGGCTCCAGGGGGCATGGTGTGGGCCGAATACCAGGCAGGCCTTCCTTGATTAACAGCCCAGCCACATGGTTCCTGGGCCATGTGCACTCTGTGCAATCTACCATGTTGGCTGCAGGCCTTACCACGTGCCTTTCTGCCATGAGGCTGCAGCCCTGACCACAGCCCCTCCCCCAACACACACAGAGAAACAAGATGGTTGATTCAACCCATCAATCAAACAACTCAGTGAGATGCAAATCCAGTCTCTAACACCTCTCAGTCTCACTTCAGTGACTGGTAAAGTTATGGAGATGATTATTCTGGGAGGTATTGAAAAACACCTGAAGGACAATGCAGTCATTGGTCACAGCCAGCACAGTTTCATGAGAGGAAAGTCCTGCTTATCAAACCTGATTTCCTTCTATGACAAGGTAACCCACATAGTTAATCAAGGGAAGCCAGTTGATGTCATCTTTTTGGATTTCAGTAAAGCTTTCGATACTGTCTCTCACAGGATCCTTCTGGACCAAATGTCCAGCACACAGCTGGAAAAACACATCATGCAGTGGGTGAGCAATTGGCTCATGGGTTGAGCACAAAGGATAATAGTGAAAGGGGTAACATCAGACTGGTGACCTGCCACTAGTGGGGTTCTGCAGGGCTCCATCTTAGGTCCTGTTCCCTTCAACATCTTCATAAATGGCTTGCACACAGGACTGGAAGAGATACCTAGGCAAATTTGCAGTTGATACAAAACTGGGAGGAGCTGTTGACCCCCTTGAAAGCCTGGAGGCCCTGCAGAGAGACCTTGACAAGTTAGAGAGATGGGCAATCACCAACCAAATGAAGTTCAACAAGGCCAAGTGCAGGATTCTGCACCTGGGATGGGGCAACCCTGGATGTACGTACATACTGGGGAATGACCTGGGGATCCTGGTCGACAGCAAGTTGAGTGTGTGGCAGCCAGGAGGGCCAACCATGTCCTGGGGAGCATCAGACAAAGCATCACCAGCTGGTTGAGGGAGGTGATTGTCCTGCTCTGCTCTGCATTGTTGTGGCCTCACATTGAATATTGTGTGCAGCTTTGGTCACTGCAATATAAGATATTAAGCTATTAGAGAGCCTCTAAGGGAGGGCAACGAAGATGGTGAAGGGCCTTGAGAGGAAACCCTATGAGGAGCAGCTGAGGTCACTCGGTCTGTTCAGCCTGGAGAAGATGAGACTGAGGGCAGACATCATTGCAGTCTACAACTTCCTCATGAGGGGAAGAAGAGGGGCAGACACTAATCTCTTCTCTGTGGTGACCAGTGACAGGGCCAGAGGGAATGGCCTGAAGTTGTGTCAAGGGAGGTTTAGGTTAGATATTAGAAAAAGGTTCTTCACCCAGAGGGTAGTTGGGCACTGGAACAGGCTCCCCAGGGAAGTGGTCACAGCACCAAGCCTGACAAAGTTCAAAAAGCGTTTGGACAATACTCTCAGGCACATGGTGTGACTCTTGGGGTGGGTCCTGTGCAGAACCAGGAGTTGGACGCAATGATCCTTTTGGGTTCCTTCCAACTTGGCATATTTTTTGATTCTGTGATTCTGTTCAAGCAATCAAAAATCCAACATGAATCTTCACCTCAAACTCAAACAAAACCTGCCCTAAACCATCTTAAGGGATTGGAGTAGTTAAACTGAAACCTGTAAAGTTAATTTGCTCAATCTTCTGGGCCAAAGCTAATGTACTTGTAGACTATTTTCTTGTGCAAAAGCACCTCTATTATCATCTGATGTAAAGATTCCAGGATTTAAATATCTGCTTCTAGCTGGGAATAACCACTGACAGAACAAGCATGAGAAAGCTTGTTTCCCCAAGATTTCCAGCTTAGTTTAAGGGATTTAATCATCTGGAGGAGCTTTGGATGAATCACCCGAAGTTTTGGATGCCAATTGCAGCCAAGACCTTCCATCATCTTTCTGTGTGCACATCCTTGCTGATAGACCTGGGCTATTAGTTTTAACTGATTAAACTGAGCTCAGCTTTGCTGGATTACCTGCACAAAGGTTGTAAAGAGGCTTTGGTGAAGAATTCTACATTAAAAGCAAGGCAGACATTTCCAGCAGTGTTATATGAAGCTAAATTACTGCTCGGGGAAACTGCTTATATCAGGAATGTAAGGCAATGAAGTTCTCTCTTCCTAGCACAATCTGGGCACAGGTTATGGCAGAACAAAAGCCTTCCAGGTTGCTTAAGAGCAATGAATCTCACCAGTTACATGGGAAGACCACTATGAAGAGCCAGGGCATAGTTCAGTTTTCCAGTCTATCTACAGCCACTCCTCTCCACCACAACGATGGAGGTCACAAGCACATGTCATGCAAGTCACTAAAGTTGTTTTATCAGAGACCCTCAATCTAAACATGTTGCCTGGGCTTAATACAGCTGCTGATCTACCAGGGAAATGTGCTGCTCTTGAGCTGAACCCATCAAAATGGCAGTCTGGCTTCCCATCCCTACCCAACTCACTCTCCTAACGCCACTCATGCTGCTTCAGGAGGAGACAGTTCCCCCCAGATACTTTTTTCAAATATAGGCAGACAGAAATGAACTATCCACAGCTTGGTTCATCAGAAACACACCCAGCTTTTAGGTGATGTTGTATTATTAATAATACATGCTTAAAAAAAAAAAAGTTCTCAAGAAGGAAAAGGGAAAGGAAGTAAGAAAGAAAAACATACATGAGAGGGGCAAGGGGGTAAAAAGGGCAACAATCTGAGACTTTCAATGTGAATGGCCAAAATAACATAAACAGGATCTCCTTGCCATCTGCTCTGATCCCCTCTGAACAGCTTTCAAAGCAAAAAGCCTTGCCAAAACCTGACAAAGCACTGAGTATCAATTTTAATGGAATAGCAATACTGCGTTCCCCCTCCCCCCTTTTTGCTCCACATACAGCTGGATCAATCATAGATGTTAGGAAGCCTGCCAAAATGTAAAGAAGACTGTGAGGATGACTGCCCCCCCCCCCAGGAGAAAGGTATTCTAGATGGCAATCTTGCTCCACAAATGAACTCCAAGATTATATTTGACCCCAAAATCATGACATTATCAGGGGTTGGGTGTGAAGTGGGGGTCTTTCAGGTATCACTGTATTTATATTCCGAAATTTGTGTTGATTTTTTGATTCATGTGTGGCAATTCTATCCCCATGAATCCCCAGTTGGCATATTGAAGAGATGTCCGATCCAATGATTTCTGGTTATTGGGTTTGATTCTTTTGTTTCATTGGTTTGTGTTTTTTTTTTAAGATTCACATTACTCCTGACAAACCTAAGAAACAAAATCCAAATGTTTAAATCCACACTTCTTTGTTGTGCTCTGTTCCCTCTGCTATTGGTATATTTTTATGTGCCAGGAGCACACCTTTACAAGTGCCGATCAAGTTTTTTTTTTTTCTTTCTTTTTTTTAAACATCTGAGGCATAAATTAGTTGAACAAATAAAAGAGTTTTCCCTCCCTCTCTCCCCACTGCCACCCCCTGCCAATGCTGGGACTGCTCCTCCTCCTCTGTGGGAGACAGCAGGGATTACAAATCTTGGAAGGAACATCTTTCGAGGAAAAATCACCAAACCTACAGCTCCCCGAAGTCAAGGAACACAGAAAAAATTTACAGTTTTAGCTCAAGAATTGCGAATTTATTGTATGGGACCCCCCCTTTACTGTGTAAACCCCCCTCACTCGGTAGCCATGTGGCTGCCCTGGGCAGCTCCATGTTGTTCTGCCCACTGAGCCAGCTCCCGCCCCTGTCCTAACCCCATTGGTTGTCTCACCTGTCTCTCCCTGGTCTCTGGGTTCCTGTTGGGTGTTGATCTCCTGTCTCCTCCTATTGGCTAGCCAAGCGGCCAAGCCCCTCCCTTCCCCTCAAACAGCCTTATAAGCCGCGGGAAGTTTGGAAAAACCCTTTTTGCTACGCGACTCTCTGTGTGCTCTCTATGAGGCTCGGCACTGGGGCTTGCATCATCCGGCCCCATCCTTGAGAGATGGACGGCAGAGAGCGTCCCTCGGCCAAAACCCTGTCACTCCTCCTCTTTATAAACGAGGGGGAAAGGGACTGAGGCAAGGTAGGAGATAGACAGTGACTGCTAGTTCCTTCCCACCACCAAAACTGTGAAGCAGAGATGGGTAATCTGCTGGGAAGGAGCCCAGATGTGAGAGTTTTGGGCCACCTGCCAGCCCACCCACCCCATGCCATGGGGGTGGGCATTGCTGGTCTGCCACCACCACCGCATCTGGGAAAGGGTGGCAGGGAAGACTCTGTGCTGGTTTTGGATGGAGTAGAGTTAATTTTCTTCCCAGTGACTGGTGTGTGGCTCTGTTTTGGATTTGTGCTGAACACAAGGTTGATAATATATATAAATATAATGGCCAGTCTTCGCGAACAAAGAACCGGGGAAGGTCTTTCCACCTTCCAGCCTGCGCATTGGATTTTTTAGGTGAGACACAGTGTGCGCGGAACTGAGCCCACCCTTTAATCCTGAGGTTCATCTGCCGGGGCCAAGCACGCTTGGACAGTGGCAGCGAGGTCCTCAGGACGTAGATGGATTGCCTTACAGGGCTAACGAGCTCCATC
>NW_020955932.1:447572-480962 GCF_003031625.1 Empidonax traillii
GGTCTTTCCACCTTCCAGCCTGCGCATTGGATTTTTTAGGTGAGACACAGTGTGCGCGGAACTGAGCCCACCCTTTAATCCTGAGGTTCATCTGCCGGGGCCAAGCACGCTTGGACAGTGGCAGCGAGGTCCTCAGGACGTAGATGGATTGCCTTACAGGGCTAACGAGCTCCATCTGCCTGGGGAGTGTCCTAACCGGGAATCGAACCCGGATCTCAGCGTTGACAGCGCTGCAGTTTAGCCACTGCACCACCAGGGGCATAGAGATGTTTTTGTTAATGCTGAGCAGGGCTTACACAGAGACAAGGCCTTTTCTGCTTTTCATACTGCCATGCTGGCAAAGGGGGATGGGGGTGCATGGGAGGTTGGGAGGAGACACAGCCAGGATAGGTGACCCAAACTGACCAAAGGGATATTCCATACCGTATGACATCGTGCTCAGCATATAAAGGAGGGCAAGAAGGGGGGAATGTTCGAAGTGATGGCATTTGTCTTCCCAAGTAACTGTTACACATGATGGGGCCCTGCTCTCCTGGAGATGGCTGAACACCTGCCTGCCCATAAGAAGTAGTGAAAGAATCCCTTGCTTTGCTTTTGCTTTCCCTATTAAACTGTCTATCTCAATCCATGACTTTTCTAGCTTTTACTCTTCTGATTCTCTCTCTGATCCTGCTGATAGGGAAATCAGTGAGCGGCTGCATGGGGCTTGGTTATTGGCTGGAGTTAAAGCATAACAAACTGCAGGGACACCAGTGGTTTCTTACAGCCTATTGATGGGGAGAGCTTGGTGGTGGTGGGAGCCTGATGGATCCACCAAGCCATGGGGGTGTGCACAGAGATCCTTACTGCAGTTGAAGCAACAGAAGGTGGGATGCCTTCCCCAGTGGCCCTGGGAGAGTGTTCTAGTTTTGGCTAGGACAGAATTAATTCTCTCACGGTTGCTGTATGGGTATGTCTAGGTTGTTATTCTATAACACCAACATCATTGCTGGAGGGCATGGCTTCAGGGGGAAGAAAAGGTGAATGTGCAGCATAAGCAGGGCCATTTTGTTGGGGTTTTTTCAGGGGGAGCGAAGTGGCAAACAGAGTGGAGCGGTCAGTGCAGTGCAGATAGTTCAGCTTGGGAGGTTTGTCTGTCACTGTTTTTCATTCTCCTGGGCTCAGGAGAAAGGAGACACTAGCTGAAGTGGTGTCCGCCATTTTCCCCTTTGTCTCAGGAAAAGCCGTGTGGCCACCAGGGCTGTGGTAACATCCACCATTTTTCTCCTTTGTCTTGGGAAGTAACATGTCACTGGCCACAGTAACAATGGGTCAATCAGACTTGTCTAAGCATTTTTTGCATGTAATCACCCTCTTTTATACACTGTTGTTATTAGTATTGTTGCTGTTACTGTTTGTTTTCCTTCTCTCATTACTGTTTTTCCAGTTGTGGTAGTTTTAATCTAGGCCTTCCTTGGTGACCAGTTTGTAACCAAGGAAGGGGCAGTGTTCCCAGTATTCCATACGATTTTTACGTAAATCGGGGTATAAATAAGAAGGGAGGAGAGGCCTTCGCTCTCTTCCAGCGAGATTCGGGAACAGTGGGTCCCTGCATTGGTCTCGCTTATCTAAGGCTGAGGCCTGCAGCGACCGCTGGCCTGACACGTGGAGGCTCGGAGAGTGCTGGCCGTGTCTGCCAATCCTGCTTTTTTCTAAGGGATGTGATGAGATCTGTTTTGTTAGTTATTAGTATAGTTCTTGAGTTTGATTGCGTATACCTGTTCGGTGTCCCTTTTTGTCCCTTTTTTTCCCCTTTTCCCTATCCCTTTGGGGGATGTTTGGATTCCCTTTTGCGGTATACATAGCATCTTAACTGTATATAACTGTAATATACATAAAATTTTTTATATAATAGCTTGATTTCGGGTTCTTCAATTTGCATATTTTTTTTCCTTTGCCCTCGGGGGAAGAAGGGAGGGGGAAGGGGGGGCTGCTACTATGGGTTTGGGCATTTGGCAGGGAGCTAGGTCCAAACCATCATACCAGTAAATTGTTTTCTCAACGCATAATCTCTGCCTTTTTGTCCCTTTCTCACCGGAAGGGGTAGGGGGAAGGGAAGCAGTTGCTTGGAGCTTGATTTCCATCTGGTCTTAAAGCACAACATCTAATTGGTACCCAACATGCAGCATGAGAGCATTGAGCTAATAAGACATCTGCTGAGAGAGGGTTGGAAACAATTTTGATCTAAGCATTTGTGTATTAGGTATTGAGCTCCCTGGTTATAATGTTGCTTGGTCTGTTCCCGTGGTTGTGGTCTCTAACCTTGTATATACTTCTGTATATGGATTACGTGTCTACCATGATGCTCTTTTTCATAGCAGGGAGAGAGATCAGGATTGCTTTGTTGATGTACTGTGTGATATCAATTAATGGCATGATAACATCAAGGACAATGAGGGTCATTTGGGATGTGTATTCAGTGTTTCTCTCTTGCCCTGGCCTTGGCTGCTACCTCTGGGAATTCATTAATAATCGTACACAGCCTGTGGAGGGAACAGTGGGGGATGATTTTCCCCAGCCTTTCACCCCCTTTTCTTCCTTCAGGCCTGTTACAACAGCTTTTTAGAATTTTGAATTCCCTCTGGATGTTAAAGAAAGCATGCTTTTTTTGATATGCCTGCTATGTCTCCTCAGTAGGGTCTACACCATGTTTAGAGTCAGAACAGAGATCTTTAGGGAGGTTGTCTAGAGATCTGCCCCAAGGGTGGATAGTCATAAATGGCATGGAAGGTTAGAGAAAATGGGCCAGCTTTTCAAGGATTATTCTGCTCCAGTGGTTTGCAAGTTGAACCCTGAACTACAGGATGCTGAAAAGGTTGCAGAATATTTGAAAGAAAAATGCTGTGGCAGTTCCAGAGAGGCATGAAGTTATTCAACATGCTGGGCCCTGGCTACTATTTATTGGACACTGCTCGTTACTAGACAGCTCCCTCAGGAGGAGGAGGAGAAAAGCAGACCAACAGGCACTGTGGCCATTCAAACTGCAGCTGAACCAGAGGAACAACCTGTGCCGGTAGCAGTCGCCCCTATGAAGGAGAAATCCAAGACCAAATCAGTTCATTTAGTGAGTGATGGAGAGGAAGCAGGGACCTCACAAAAGGAGGAAGGGACCTCCAACAATTTAAAGAGGAAATGTCCCAAGCCCCACCAGTACAGACCAGAGTCTCTGCTATTGGGAGCGAGCATGCCCCTGCTCAAAAGAGAGGGTATTTCAAGGACCAAAAAGGCACCGTTGGGCTTTTGGAATGGCTGCTGTGGAGACAGAAAATTAGACAGCTGAATACCTTGCCTGATCTCTCAGAGGACCCTTCTGCTATGGGACTGCTGAGGGTTGAAGAACAACTGATCGCTACAACGGTGCACTGTCGACAATGTGGCACCAACCAGGACTCTGTGACCTCCATCTATGAGATGACTGGTGAGCTAAAGAGCCTGGGAGTGGTCAGAAAGACTCGCTCACCCTTTAATACTCCTATAAGGCCAGTGCCTAAGTCCAATGGAGAGTGGAGACTGCCAGTAGACTATTGTGGTCTGAATGAAGTCACACCACCACTGAGTGCTGCAAGAAGGAAACATGGGGGTTCCTAGGTGCTATGGGTTTTTGGAGGATGCATATTCCAGATTACAGTCAGATTGTAAGCCCTCTCTATCATGTGACACAGAAGAATGATTTCAAGTGGGGTCCTGAACAACAATAACTGTCGCGGTCGAGGCAGGACAGCGACACGGTTTCAGGATACCAGCTTGCTTTCTTGCAACAGTGCAGCTACTCTTATAGAGTTCTGGGTGACACGTATACACAGCATTGGTTTACCACTAACATAACAAATGATTGGACACACAGCCACATATCTTAACAAAATAGGTTAACATTCCTAACAGGAAACCCACTCTGTGTCACAGTCCTACTGTCCGTGGTTAACCCTCTGCCAGGTGTAAGAAGTTCCATCTTTGGTACCTCAGTTTACAGAGAGCCCAGAACCAGCTGGGCTCCCCCACAAATAACCTTTTGAACAAATTAAACAGGAGATTGTTCATGCAGAAGTCCTTGGGCCAGTCAGGACAGGACAAGATGTGAAAATGTGCTCTAAGCTGCAACCAGGGAGAATGGTCCTTCCTGGAGTCTCTTGCAAAACGTACCCAGGGAGACTTGAGGATGATCCCTGGGGTTCTGGAGTCAGAGATATAAAGGATCCAAGGCCTGTTACACCCCAGATGAAAAAGAGATACTGGCATCTTATGAAGGGGTTTGAGCTGCTTCAGAAGTGATTGACACGGAAGCACAGCTCCTCCTGGCTCCCTGACTGCCAGTGCTGGGCTGGATGTTCAAAGGGAAAGTCCCTTCCACACATCATACCACTGATGCTACATGGAAGAAGTGGGTCACACTGATCACACAGCGAGCTGGAATATGAAACCCCAGTTGCCCAGGGATCTTGGAAGTCATCATGAACTGGCCCTAAGGTGAAAATTTCGGATTATCATCAGAAGAGGAGGAGGAGAAGGGGACATGTGCTGAGGAGACCCCACCATGTAATCAGCTATCAGAAAATTAAAAGCGACATGCTCTCTTTACTGGAAGTTCCTGCTGTATAGTAGGGATAAATCAAAAATAGAAAGCTGCTGTATGGAGTTCTACATGGCAAGTCACAGAAGCTATTGAGAGACAAGGTGGATCAAGTCAGGTTGCAGAGCTGAAAGCCATCCAGTTGGCTTTAGATATCGCTGAACAAAAGAAATGGCCATTGCTCTACCTCTACACTGACTCATGGATGGTCGTGAATGCTCTATGGGGGTGGCTGGACTGGTGGAAAAATGGGAATTGGCAGCACAGAGGTAAACCCATCTGGACTGCTGAACTGTGGCAAGACATCACTGCCCGGGTTGAGAAGTTGCCTGTAAAAGTATATCCCATAAATGCACACGTACCCCAGAGTTGGCCTACTGAAGAACATTGCAAAAAGAGACAGGTGGATCAATCTGCCAAGATTAATGTGTCTCACGTGGATCTGGACTGGCAACATAAAGATGAATTATTTCTGGCTCGCTGGGCCCATGACGCCTCAGGTCATCAGGGAAGAGGTGCCACCTACAACTGGCCCGTGATTGAGGGGTAAACTTAAACATGGACACTATCTTCCAGGTTATCCATAAATGTGAAACATGCGCTGCAATCAAGCAGGCCAAATGGGTAAAGCCTCTGTGGTATGGGTAATGATGATTGAAATATAAATATGGGGAGGTCTGGACAATTGATTACATCACACTCCCATAGACCCACCAAGGCAAGCGCTATGTGCTGACAATGATGGAAACAGTCACTGGATGGCTGGAGACATACCCTGTGCCTCACACCCCTGCCCAGAACACTATCTTGGGCCTTGAAAAGCAAGTTCTGTGGCCACATAGCACCCCAGAAAGAACTGAGTCAGACAATGGGACTCATTTCAAAAATAGTCCCATAGACACCTGGGCCAGAGAGCATGGTATTGAGTGGTTATATCATATTCCCTATCATGCACCAGCCTCTGGGAAAACTGAACATCACAATGTACTGTTAAAAACCACATTGAAAACAATGGGTGGGGGAACCTTCAAAGATTGGGATCTACATTTAGCGAAGGCCACCTGGTTAGTTAACAGTAGAGGCTCTACCAATCAAGCTGGCACTGCCCAATCAAAACCTCCACATACCATAGAAGGGGATAAAGTCCTCGTGGTGCATATGAGAAATATGTTAGGGAAGACAGCCTGGATTAGTCCTGCCTCACGCAAAGGCAAACCCATCTGTGGTATTGTTTTTGCTCAAGGACCTGGGTGCACTTAGTGAGTAATGCACAGGGACAAGGAAACATGATGTGTACCAGAAGGGAATTTGATTTTGGGTGAGAACAGTCTGTAATTTTGAATTGGTTGCTGAATGACACTGCCACTGTATGTGATAACTACCATGGACAATGAGTATGGACTGCTCCAGATACACCAGTCATGAGCTCCTGATGCAGCTTGTCACCACCTGACAGCACACCAGCCCTCCTGCCCTGGAAGACATCTAAGATGGAGAGAACCCACAGTCATGGACCAAATGAACTCAACAGACGTCTTGGAAGCATGACCACTGACTACAGCATTGATAACTGTGTATAGTTTTATATATATATATATATATATGTATATAGTTGAAAGGTGTAAAATCTGGGCATGACGTTGATGGTATAGAATAAAGGTAGATAATGGCCTAGTTTCCAGTTAGGACAGAGTTAATTCTCTCACAGTTGCCATGTGGGTTTGTCTAGGTTGTTATTCTATACCACCCTCATCATCGCTGGAGGGCGTGGCTTCCAGGGGAAGAAAAGGAAAACACAAGGCAGAAGCAGGGCCTTTTTTTTTTTTCCTGGGGGAGCAAAGCAGCAAACAGAATGGTGCAGTTGGTGTGCTCCAGGTACAGTCAGTGTCACTGAGGCGGAGTGGAGGGATTAGCATGGCGCGGATGGTCCAACTTGGGGGGAGTTGTCTGTCATTGTTTTTCATTGTGTCAGACTCAGGGGAAAGGAGACACCAGTTGTGGTGGTATCTTCCATTTTCCCCTTTGTCTCGGAAAAAGCCATGTGACCACTGGCCAGGCTGCAGTAACGTCCTCCATTTTTCTCCTTTGTCTTGGAAAGCTGTATGTTGCTGGACATGGTAACAATGGATTGGTTGGACTTCCATAAGCATTTTTTGCTTGTAATCACCCTCTTTTATACCCTGTTGTTATTAGTATTGTTGCTGTTGCTGTTACTGTTTGTTTTCTTTATCCCATTACTGCTTTTCCAATAAATTGTTATCTCAACCAATAATTTCTGCCTTTTTGTCCCTTTCTCATCAGAGGCGGTAGGGAGAAGGGAAGTGGCTGCTTGGAGCTTGATTTCTAGTTGGTCTTAAACTACAACAATGAGACACCTCTGTCTGCTCATTTTTCTGCTTGCAAACCTTAGAAAAGTGATGAAAACCTGTGCTCTTTGGTTGTATTTAAACATGACAGTTACAGGGCACTGCCTTCATTTTTCTGTAAGTACCATCCATCATCTAACTCCTTTCTCCCTATCTCTATGGTGATTCATTTTCTTGTTCCACCAGGAAAGACAAGAGGGTATTTTTGGGAAAAAGTCATGGTCAAAATTAAAACTCTTTTCTTCTTTTCCCTTTCAACGCCAGGCCACCCTTTGCATTCGTCCTTCAATGATGTGGCATCACACCTGGTGATAAACTTTCTGAATCCCTCAGGCCTCTTATTTACCCATCAGACCATCACCAGCAGTGGCCGTCTCCATCTAGCAGAGCCCAAATCCTCCTTTCTCCTTACCTTGCTGTTTAAATTCATGTCCCACTGGGCTGACAGCTTTTCCTCGTGAACAAAGCACAGCCCTCATGAACAAACATTTCTACCCATCTGTGTCCAGCAGTCACAACAAAAACATTCCCCTCACTCACAAAGTCTCCCACAATTTTTCCCCAGACCTCACAACACGATGTACTTTCTGACTCCTTTGCCACTCTCAAAAAATAGATTTGGTTGCTCTGTCCAGTCTTTGGGTTTATTTATTTATGGATCTTTATCCTACCTGTGTTCCTTGTCAAGTCTGTTTGGGGTCAACCTCTATATGTGTTTTCATGCAAATGGCAAGACTGTGGTCAGGCAGGGAAGATGCAGGTGAGCAAAGGGGACTATAAGGAGAGCATAAAGCATTTTGACTTTTTCTAACCAGGGATTAACATATGGGTTTTAAATAAGGGGACTCCCTTCCCAGCTGACAGCAGCTGCAGCTTCTGACTTGCTTGCAAAGTGGCAGGGAATTGAATCAAAGATAAAAGAAGAGGACAACCCTTCCTTGGGGAGTAGGAAACACAATACGAGTTCTTCTAAAATCCCTGCAAATACTGGCTTGGTTTTAGGTCAGGCTCTCCTTCCCCCTTCTGGCCTGTGTGCTTCCCCCTCTCCTCTCACAACAAAGGGAAATTGGTAGTTTTCAAAATTCTTCTGAAAGCCAATCCAGCAGATGGTTCTTTCCATGCTGTGGAGGGAACAAAAGGAAAAACAAAGATGGGCATGGTGGCTGGCCTCTGACCCAGGCATTTTACATAGGCCTATTAAACCACGTGACCAAGATGGACAGAGTCAACTTATATCTCCAGCATGCAGCTACTGTACCCCACAGGCTCATGCTAAGTTTTATTAGATTAAATCAGGCCAGATAAACTGACAAAAGACCGGGTTTCTCTATATTTCCATCCCACCTTTTCAGTACCTTAGGACAATACTTCATGCCAACATCTTAGGAGGTAGAAGTGAAGTTCAGTGGCCAAAATCACAATGTCATAGTAAAAGGCTTATTTAGACAGTAATTAGTAACTGTCCTACTTTACCAAAGTCTTATGTACACATCAGTAATATGAACTCCAGCAGATGCAGAAAGCCCAGGGTAAGTCACTGTCAGCCCTTCTATCACACTCAAATGTCTCAGGTTAGGGATCTGACTATCATAAGCTGCCCTCTGTTTCCTTTAGAACATCCTCTTCCCTCCAGATGACAACAACAGTCAAATTACCACTCTTCAAGGGTGCCCCAAGCAGACCCAAGGGCTCCACATTCCAAGTACCCAAGTTGCTTCCAAGGATGAAACATGGTTACTCACCACAGCTGCCAAGCAAAGCACAGGGAGCAGCAAAGGATGTGCTGCCCTTCCACAGAGCTGCCCTGTGCTTTACAAATTCCCATGAAGCACATTGGCAGTTGCTGTCACCGAGTGACTAATAGCAGCTCCTGCCCATGCTGAATTGATGGCTTAAGGACAGATCGATCCCTCCCCATCATGCTCTTCCTGGTTCCTCTTCCACTTGCTGTGCGTGAGTCGCAGAAGGAAACAGACTTCCCTAACCCCCACCCTCCTTCAAATCAGGAATATAATTACAAGTAATGCAATGGAATTAAAACAAGAGAGAGAAAAGGCAGGAGGGAATTCATCCCAACGATTACAGAAATCATTGAAGAGAACTATCCCATGGAAAGCAAGAGGATGTCTTTGGGAAGAGTACTCAGTTGAGTGCTGGTGAACGCAACATCAGAAAACAGGCAAGACAAATTAATTATTCCCATCTAATCTGCACATACATGGGGTATAAGAAGTAAATCACATTGTCAATCCAGTATTATCAGTTCCCAGTGCAAGATGCAACAAGTGCCTTCAAGCTCCCTGCTACTATAGATTATGCAAGAGACTGATGTAAGGGCTGTCCCTGCAGCTGAAAAGACTTTGGTGGGAGGCAGAAATGAGGGATGATCAAGCACCTGCTAGTGCTGCTGCTCCTCAGTGGAAAAATATCTGCCTCATGTTTATTTTTCTTTGTCTTACATTTCATCACACCACCTGGGAATACAGCAGGTACCTGCCAACCTGTCATTCATTTAGGTGAAGCTACTCAGGCCAGCACAGTATTTTAGCATATACTGGAGTTGTCTTGGTTTATTGACCATGTGTCCCAGGAGGCGGGACACATTCTGATGGAATAGAAACCCCTCCCCCTAAATTACTATTTTTTTTTTTTTAATTATGAGGTGTTTAAGTGGAGTATGAAAATGAGTAGCAGTTTTACTAAAAATGGAGAACAAAACAGAACAGAACAACAACCAAACAATAACAGGAAAAAAAAATGTCACCCACAACCACTCTTTCAACTCAGTGTCGCCAAGACGGCAAAGCAGTCCCAACGCGGTCATGTGATCGTGATGTAGCTGGGACAGAATCGCGGCTGCGTGAGCGGCAGCAATGGTGGCAGCGCTGGCAGCCACGCAGGAGCAGTGACTCTGGGCAGAGATGCCGGAGAAAGCGGCGGCACCACCACTCCTAGGCAATACAGAAACTGCAGCAGGAAGCTCAGCCCCAACCCAGCGTGGGGGCAGCGAGCAGCGAGAAAAACTGGCATGGAGGCGTGGGCAGTTGCCACATGGGAGCCAGCAGCAAGAGCAGGTTTGCACGGGGCGGCAGGGCTCACCACACACCAAGGGGGCTTCCCTGGCTGGCGCTTGTGACAAACAGGAGGGCTCCTACCCAGTATGGGAACCAGGAAATCTGGGGTGCAGGGTAGCTCTGGGGGGCGCACCGGCCAAGAATTCCCTCTCAGCTACAATCCCAGGAACCAAAAAGAGCAAGTTTATGTCTTACCATCTTACCAGCAGTTTTATTCTCTTAAGTTCTCGTGGTATTTTTCTCAGTGGGACCCCTCCTCCCTCCCTGCCCTGGAGGGGGGGGTGGGTGTGTCCTTCACACTTCTCCAAAACCACATGATGGTATGAAGAAATTTACCTAAACCATAACACGAGTGCAGGACAACATACTGAAAAAAGTGTACTTAGAAATTACAGTGTAGGCTCTACCTCGGAGGTATGAGAAAACTATTTCCTACATGTCCTCCTGGAAAACACTTGTCAAGCATGTTACAGAAGTGCCTTTTCACAGAAGTACCAGGTGGGGAACCAGCAACATTGCCCCTCAGTGAAGCAAAGGCATGATTGGTGGGTGACACATCAAACATCCATTGCTCAGCCCTCTCCTCCTCAGACAGCCATCAGCAAGGAGAGTGGGGCTGTAGCCTCTAGCTCAGTTGTTTGTGCCACCACATTCCTCTGGAGAGCAGGAGTGTTGGGCAAGGCAAAATTATCTGCAAATCCCCTCAGGGCTGATTGTCATCTTTCAGCTATGCAGATGGAGAGTGGCTCACAAGAAGCTAGGATGCTGCAAAGTGCTGAATTTCCTCAGTGAACCACACAGTTTTATTGTGGTGAAGTTGTTGTAACATGGGTGTCAATAAAAGATACCATCTCTCTCTACAAGCCTTGCTACCTAGGTGAGACAGAGAGCCATGAGAAACTGATGAGAAGATAATGAGTCCTCCAGTAGAGGTTTGCTGACCATCCTACTTGGAAGCAGTGTCTCACTACTTGTGCATGCACCATGCTTTGAGAATCCCTCTCCTGATAGCAACCACCTGCAGCTCAGAGTCCAAATATAGTAATGATGTAGAAATAGCTCTTCATGTCCTGAAATGAAGGAGCCAACAGCCACTGGTCTAATTCACATTAGAGGTTATGGCAAAAAATGGAAAATAACACTCTTCCAAAGCACAGCTAACTGGACTTGTCCTCAAGGTTCACATATCAAATGGAATAATTTTAAGGTTCAAGAGTTGTAAAAGTCTCAGCATTAAAAAACAAAACAATGCATGTTTATTCTGGATATTTTTAGACTGATTTCCTAAGGAAACAAGGCTAATTTTACTTTGTGAATGCACACATTAACTCCTTGCCTACCTGCATGATACTCTCTTCAATGTTTTTTGAATATTTTGTCCAATTTTGATCAAATTTGATGTAAGAACAGAAATCTTTGAGATACAATATTCAAAAAACTTCAAATTGTTCGCTGGTCAAAAGAAAGGGACCCTTGAGGAGCTCCCAAAGAGGGCTCGGTCAACAAGTTCACTCATCATTAGACACCAGACAAGACACATAAGAGGAAAGTGGTCAGAAACTAACTTTCACAAGTTTCAGTGCTCAGAAGGCATCTGTGGTCAGGCATGCTTGGAGGGAGAGGAAAGGGAGTGCTGCATGCAGAAGCATGCTGGAGAAACGCAAGCATGTGCATGAAAGACAACACCTCTGTGCATCCCAAAACCTCTGCAAATGAAAACAGAGGTTTGCAGCTCTGGGTGCACATGCCAGCTTGTTGTATTTCCAACACATCTCTGTTAGCTTGGAGACCATGGTGCTTTTGAAACAACCAGTGTGCACTGAATTGGCCAAACCTTTATGAGGCTGCCAGGGGCATCACCTGTGGTTCAGTGGTAGGGACTATGGGACCTCCAGCTGGACCCCCAGCTTCCTGCACTGGTCCGTTACTTCCCCAATTGCTTCCCTGCAGCATCTCCTAACCCCCCAAACCATCACTGGGGACATTTTGTCATGGTTTGACAAGAGAGGCACAGCACAAGCAAACAAGGAAATGTCACAGAGGGCCATCTAAACTTGGCAGTGTGAGGTAGGGAGGGACTGCTGCAAAACAAAACTTGTCCTTGACACAGATGGCCTCCACAAGCCCTTGTCATATGGCAGCTAATCAAATACACTAGTCTTCCTCCTTTGGCACTCTGTGTTCAGCAGTAAAAGCCTACTTACGCTTCCCCATCCTTTCACAGCCAGATGTTTGCTTCTTTAAGAAATACTTGACTACATGAAAAAAAAGTCACAATTCTTTGGAAGCAGACAGACAGTGAGAGATGGGCATCAGCTGGCTCAGGCAGAGCACCAAGCTGGAAAAGACACTGACTTATTTCTGTCACAATATATCCATGACACGATGCAAGGTGGACACTTCTCTTGCAGGCTTTGGAGAAGGAAGGGTAACAGCCAGGATCCAGCCCTCCCTGCTCATCACAGGAATGATTAAACCACCTTCAGGAGGGACCAGCCTACTCCACGTGACTACACTGAGGCCCAAGAGGACTCAGAGCCCAGTCTGGGCACCTCAGGTGCCTTCAAGGACCAAGGTGAACTTGGGTCTGAGTGGTTCTCAGCTCATAGCAAAACTGTTTTCTTAAGCTCTGAAGTTTTTACAAAGAAATTAATTCCTGCTCTTTTTTTGGGGGGAGCCGGAAGTAGTTATGGCATCCACAACTTCTCTGGGCAACCTGTTTCAGTACCTCACCACCCTTTGGTGGGAGGGCACCAAACTGCAGCTGTTTCATTTGTGCTTTCAGCAATATGGTAGAAAGAAAAGATAGCCAAAAAAGAAATCTGGGATGACTATCAAAGAGCTGAGTTTGTGTAGCTTTGCACCCGTACATTTGTGTAGAAAGACTGTAAAAATGCTAGGAGTCTCCTGCCTGTTAGAGCAGCTCTGAATTGGTCTCTTGGCTGCTCTAAAGCCAGTTTCACCTTAAAGGCAACTAGATGAACACTTCCCCACTGTGCTGGCACTTCTGAGGCTCTTCCACTATTCCATAATCTGGGAAGAGGCTGAGGTTTACTCTGCTGATGTGAGCTTCAGGTACCTGCCACCAGCATCATTTAGAGCAACCTTAAGGCTTTACTTAGAAAAGTAGGGACCAAACCAGCACAGAAACAGGTCCAGGCTGAAGGGGCTATAGAGACTCCATCCTTTGGAAAAAAAAAAAAAAAAAGGAGCTGTAAATCAGTCTTCCACTTCAAGCAGGTACCACCACAAACACCTGAGTGACCCCTTGCCAAGCCACATGCAGAACAGGGAGCAAGCACTTAAGTCAACTCCCCAAGGCACATTTGGGATCACAACAGGAAGAGCTGACTCAGAGGACATCTCACACGGGGATGCCCTTAGCAAAGAGGAATAAGCATATACAATGAGCAACTGGATGATCATGCACACAAATCACTGGGGAAAGGAGTCTGGCACAAGGGGAAATCTGACAAGAGCTGCGAGAACCTGGAGGGAAAGTGCAATGTGCAGTCAATTATGCAAAGGAGGGGGAAGGAGAGAGGGGGGGCAGCAGTCATGATCTTCTGTAAGAAGGAGGGGTACAATAGGGAAAGCATGATAATGAGAGAGTCCTCAAGGAAAGGCAAACCACAGGAGAAAGTTGCATGTATGGGGCAGAGGAAAGGAAGACTATAAATTGAATTTCAAGGCTAAAAGTGCTTGAACTGCTTCCTGTAAAGTAATGGCAAATACCTACAGGAACTCAAAGAGAAAAAATGTTGCAAGAAAATCCAAGGACAGAGTTCCCTCTGCACACAAAGAAGCTTACTTCCAATTGATTTGCTGCTACTTATCTCTCAGTAATAAAATGCTGTCATGGGTTTGCTTTGGGCCAGTTTTCTCTCACTCCCCACACAATTGCTATAACCGTTCCCAAACTCTCAAAAAACCTCAGTGCAATAATAGTTACCAAAATAAAGAGTTTACATCCCCCGAGGCAGGACATAATGCATATGATGCAAGGTCCAAAAAAACTTTGTCAGGCTATGCCTAAAGAAAGAAAGGATGGAAAATTAAGTGTTTGCAGACACAAGAAAACAGAGCAGCAAATATGGGGGCGGGGGGGGGTAGGTAATAAAACCAGGGAAATACTGCTTATCTGGGGCTTGTTAAATTCTATGTGACAGTCAGGGAATGCTGATGAATTGCTTCATTGCATTTGGTGCTATGCTTTCAGTGTCCTTCCGGACTGATAGCATGTTTCCTTATCTAAAGGAAAAGGCACCTTTAGTGATGCTGAGGATGCTGGACTCTAGCAACCCTGCTGCAGGACTTGCCAGCATGCCAGCAGGACATCCTTTGGGCTACCAGCTTTTTTTTTCCCCTCCCTCTCCAATCAGACTAAATGAAATGTAGCCATTTGTGGGATTAGAAGTGGCAAGGGTCCAGCCCACTCCATCCCCAGGCACTGAAGGGTTGAAATAATAGAAAACTTACAGAATGTTTGTGCACTTTCCAATTGCCACACAAGCAGCTGCAGGGACAGCCCAAACTACAATTCACCTTCTGAGCAGCCTTGGGAAAGGGGTTAGGAAACTACCTTCACTCTTATTTTCTAGTAGGGGAAGCTGATGTGAAACTTGGCATGGTCATGACTTAACAGAAACCCCGAAAGTTGTGTTGCAGCCAAGCATTAAAGGTTCCCAACACTGATGCTCTCTCACTTCTTACTCCAGGGCATCAGCAACTGCAACCAGCAAGATCCTCTCCTGAATTCCTTCCCCTCCCATTCATGATCGCATAACATCCACAGGGTGATTGCTCACATGGAAAACCAACATGAGTGTTTAATGTATGCTTGTCTTTTAGAATAGTGTAGCAGCTGTAATCAAAGGCAAAAAACCCAGGCCTTGTCACAGAGCCCCCTTCTAATCACTACTGCACCCCAGACCACAGCTTTAGAAATCAGGCACTAACCCCTATTGCCTAATTAGAAGATAATTGGAAAGCTTAGGAACTGGCATATCTTCTTTCTCCCTAAGTGGTCACTGAATAAATGTTATATCCCTAGTTCACAGTCCCTTTTTACATTGTTGGCATTACCAGTCCTTTGTGTACCCACATGTTGTTACTTAACTTGCTTCCATGTTTTCATTACTTGCCCTCTGTGCTGTGTGTATTGAAGCTCATGCTGAAGTGTATTTCAAAGCACTGGGGACTATTAGAGATGTGGCTGAAATTTTTATGCAACGAACTTAAATGATTTTTCAAGTTCTGATAGAGTTTGCTCCTACTCAGGGGGAAAAATAAATTCAGGTGCTACTTCATGAGGTGCAAGACAACTGCTCCCACCCACCAGATGGCACTGCAGGTCATGTTATGCTCAGCTGTCCATCCTTATATATGGTCTGTGGGGCCTCTATATATGCCCTGTTTCCATGAGCAAGGCAGTAAACTCAAATAATGATGCTGCTCCCATGTGCAAGGGAAATGTGTACATTGGGCCAAACTCTCCTGGCAAAAAATCCATAGAGGACAGTGGAAGGAGCTGAAAGGTCTGCCCCACTGTTTTAAATGCATTGTTCCCTCCTGCTGCTTCCAGTAGCTGCTTTTCAGGAGTTTGTGCTGATGAAAGCAACAATCAAACAGCCTAACTCTGAAATATCAAAACTCCCAGAATCATTCAAATGGGACAATCACTTTGTTTTTTAACCACTACCACAGCTCTCAATGGTTCTGCAAGGACATGCAGAACCATTGTCCTGTGGGGCTGTCCTGTGCAGGGCCAAGAGTTGGACTCAGTGATCTTTGTGGGTTCCTTCCAACTCAGGATATTCTATGATTCTATGCAGAAGGTTCCTGCATACTCCTCTCACACAGGGAAACCCATAGTTGGACCAAACAGTCACAGCTCCATGTTTCAACTTGCTACTTCCTCCTATCTTCCCCCCCAAAAAATCTCTGTAACTGTCATGAGACACATGCATTGGTCATGAAAGCAATTGCACTACCAGGACTGGGACCCTTCTCCCACTCATTTCCAGTCTCTTCCTATAGTGTATTTCATCACCTCTGCAAGTATTCAGGGAGGAAAGGGAGGTGGAAATGAGACATTGCTTGGTGCTAAGAAGATAGTCCATTCCTCTCAATAGGTGGGAAAATCTCTTCTCAGTGTGTTATAGGGCCAAACTTGTGTGCTAAAAGGAGCTACTTTTTTCATGCACATAGACTATGCCATTTAGCAGAATTCTGAGAAAAAAAATCCCCATGATTTGTTGGTTTCTTTTCAAATTCAGCTTCTAAGAGAAGTACTCTCACAGTGAGCAATATTAATCCCCTTGGGCTCTGCCTCGATTCAATGGGAAATGCTGATGCTTCAAAAAGTGATTTAGAGTTATGAAAATTTTGGTCTAAGTTAGTCTATCGAGGAGGCTGTCTCCAAGGAGAGCCATTGGCAATTATCCTCCTCAAGGCTTCAAGTAGCCCTTTGAGCATTCAACAACTGTGTATGGGAGAAGAGGGATCCAAGCTGCATGAGCAGGAAAGTCAGGTCATGCCCCAAGCTCTAATCAGTAGGTGCCTACATCCCAGATGAATTTGTCCAGGTTTTGGAGATACTCATGAGTCTTTCATCAAATCTGGGTTCCTGTCTGAACTCATCATGATGCCCATGTGCTACTAAGGAGGCAGAGTATCCTGAACTGCATCAAAAGAAGCGTGGCCAGCAGGTCAAGGGAGGTGATTCTGCCCCTCTATCACTCTGGTGAGACCCCACCTGGAGTACTGCATCCAGCTCTGGGATCTCCAGCACAGAAAGGGCATTGACCTGTTGGAGCAAGTCCAGAGGAGGGCCACCAAGATGATTAGAGGGATGTAGCACCTATGAGGAAAGGTTGAGACAATTTGGTTTGTTCAGCCTGGAAAAGAGAAGGCTTCTGGGTGACCTAATTGCAGCCTTCCAGTACCTGAAGGTATAAGAAAGACAGAGGGGAACTTCTTACAAGAGCATTCAGTGACAAGATAAGGGGGAATGCTTTCAAACTGAAAGAGAGTTGGTTTAGATTAGATATGACAAAATTCTTGACTGTGAGGGTGGTGAGGAACTGGCACAGGTTGCCCAGAGAAGCTGTGGATGTCCCATCCTTGGAAGTGTTTAAAGCCAGGTTGGATGGAGCTCTGAGCAAGCTGGTCTAGTGAAAGGTGTCCCTGTCCACAGCAGGGGGGTTGGAACTAGATGATCTTTAAGGTCCCTTCCAACCTGCTCTACTCTACACTGTTGCAGAGTCACTCACCTTGAGTACTGTGTGCAGTTTTCGGCACCACAATATAAAAAAGACATAAGGCTATTAGTGAACATCCAAAGGAGGGCCATGAGGATGGTGAAGAGTCTGGAGGGGAAGCCGTATGAGGAATGGCTGAAGTCACTTGGTTTGTTCAGTTTGGAGAAGAGGAGACTGAAGGGAGACTTCATTTCGGTCCAACATTGTCACGAGAAGAAGCAGAGGGGCAGGTACTGGTCTCTTCACTCTAATGACCAGTGACAGGACTCGAGGAAATGGCATGAAACTGAGTCAGGGGAGGTTTAGGTTAGATATCAGGAAAAGGTTTTTCACCCACAGGGTGGTCGAGCACTGGAACAGGCTCCCCAGGGAGCACCAAGCCTGAGTTCAAGAAGCATTTGGACAACGCTCTCAAACACATGGTGTCCTGCGTAGGGCCAGGAGTTGGACTTGATCCTGATAGGTGCCTTCCAACTCAGCATATTCTGTGATTCTATTTGTACTATGATAAAGCCTCAACATGACCAAAGCTCCTTTGTCTAGTGCCTAGGACAGAAACATCACTACACCCAAAAAGACATGAGTAGTCACCAGGTGTCCCTCTCCTGACCAGCGCTGCTTAAAACACTCAAACTAAATTTGTTTTAAGACTAAATGTAGGTGACACTACTGAAAAATCAAGACAAGGACAAAATAAAAGGTTGAAACAGCTCATACAAAGAAAGGATTTTCTTTCTTTTCCCCACCCTCTTCCTCTCCTTGACTAAATGAAGAAATAAAAAGAATAATTTTTACCCAAAGTTAAAGGACCAAAAATTTCTCTGCAGAAGGATATTTCAAGAAAATTATATGCATCTGGGAGAAAATGAGACTTATAGTGGAAGCATTTTCTGAAACATAACTATAGTGTTGTTCACACAATGCTGTAATCAAGAATAATGAAGCCCTTTGCCCAGTATTCAGGAATGGATTCTATTGTTCACAATGCACATTTGTATTGTACTTGTATTTGTTCTGTATTTTAAAAATGCAGTTGAAAGCTTTCACTGCCGAAAGACTCGAGCATTAGCACTCAGGCACAAAGCAATATAGAAGTGGCCTCCTTCATTTATCACTCATGTAATTATTAATCTTAAACCTCAAATACAAACAAAAATAGAAGAGGCCCAGCTGAACTTTGATCCCTTCAGAATTGGTTTATCTGAGGGATAGTTCAAGATCATCCCCACAGCATATGTGGTGATGCAGGATGACACCCACTCAGTGTTACCTCCTCCCACTCAGTGTTACCTCCTCCATGGCCAAACAGGGCTTTGCAAACCCTGCAAAGGTTATATCTTGGACATAAACTGTTTGAGCATGTTTTATCCTCCCCTCTCCCTCTGCTTTCAGGAGAAGGGGGAAATACAGGAAAGAATAGGACTTACCTTCTTTCTGGAGTGCGATCTGTCCTCCTCTTTAGCTGCTTTGCTATTTTTACCAGCTCTAGAAAGCTTCTGGTTCCCAGACTGGTTGATGGTGATTTTGATCTCAGGAGGGCAAATATAGTTCTCCAAGTTCTTGGGGGGCTTCTTAGTTCTCTTGGTGGTCTGTATCTTTAGTTTTAAACTCCCCTCTGTAAAGTTAGCCTCCTTGATGGAAAATTCCTGCTCCTCCAGGCCATCTCCCACTACCCATTTCTCGCTGTCTGCGTTGGAAGTGGAATCCACATCTCTCCCAGAACCCAGCTCATCCTCTTCCTCCGGCTCCAGCCTTTTGCCACTCATCAGGATTTCTTTCCCTGAGCCTGCCAAAGGCAGCATCATCTCTCCTGCACAGCCAGAGGCAGATGGAGGCTTCACTGAGGTGACAGTGGCTGGTAGAAAGTCTGCCTCGCCCCTCCTTTGCCAAGAGCTGCCCAAAGTCTCCCTGGGCTTCTGCAATGCCCTGGAGTTTTATTCGAGGGAAGGGGAGCACAGAAGGGGATGAGGAAAGCAAGGGCAGGTATGATCCAAAGGAATAAATGGTAACTCTCTGCCAAATTCAACGTCCTGATCACCCAAAGGCTGCAAGGAGCTCAGAAGAGACCAAATCTGCCACTGCCAAAAGAAAAGAAGAGAAAAAAAGGAAGTTAGCATGTGCACATGCATTGAACGCGAGTGTGGAGATAACTGAAACAGGATGAGCTTGGGCTTCCCCCGCAGCACCTCAAGGGCTGTCCTTGAAGCAAAGTGGGAACCAAGGCTTGCCAACATGTCTGAGGGCTGGATCTATGTCATAGGTATACTTGTTCTAAAAAAAACAAGGGAGATTTTTTTTTTCTTTCCCCTGCATTGCTGTAAAAGAAAGATGTTGAAGGAGTGGGAAGGTGTTTGCCTAGGGTGATTGACACACACAAAGGAACTAGCTAGCAGACCCACATTCCAGACTGATAGCCCTCAGAAGACTGGGGGAGGGGAAGGAAGTGATGAGGTTTTTTTCCTCTCCTCAGGAAACGGCATCTCACTTTTGCCCTGACTGAGGGAGGGTGTGTGTTGGAGGGGTCTGAGGTTCACTTTGTTTTTGGCGTGGTCATCTGGCTGCTCCTGGCCTTGGTTTGCCTCCATTTTCCTGCACCCTGTTCTACCCCCAGCCCAGACCTGCTCGGATTTCATCAGAGAAGCTTGACCCATCTGCAGAGGAACCGTTTGGGGAGGAGGTTGCTCTTTCCCTCCTGCGTTCCCATGTTGGCAGCGGCTTGTGCCCATCAACGAAGGGGGGGGAATCCCAGCCACAGTCAGCTGCAGACAGGGTGAGTTTTGTGGGAAGAACACCCTTTTCCCCCTTTTCTCCTTCCCCTTCTCAGTGTGGGGGGGAAGATCTCCATTTTCAGCTTCTCCTGCACACTGGGGCCCCCACACGGCAACTGCCGGAGCCCAACAGCACCCCCTGCTGACCACCACAGAGCAGCTGCAGGCTCTGTTCCTCCAGTGATTCAACAGTGCCCCCTGCTGATCATGGTTAGAATTGTGCCAAAAGGCAGAAAGTACTGAACTGTTTCCTTTTTTAGGGGACTTTTGAGTACAGGATTAGTTGTTTTTGTGTTCTTTTGTTGTTCTGCCAATGCACATATATCCTTTATTAAAGGGCTGTTATTTTTTCTTTCTCCATATTTCCTCTTAATTTTGGATTTACAATTGTTTAGAGGGAGGAGTTTGCTCTTCCTCATAACATCCTCCTTAGCAAAACAGTCTCATTAAACTATCTGGTATCACAAAGCAGGGAACAATAGCCATGTGTATTGCTAAATTGATGAAAATTAACATATTTTTAAAAAATTTTGTTTAAATGTAAATACCTTCAACTCGACTTGGGAAATAAATGAGGGAACAACCAGCTTTCCACACCCATGAGCCTCCTCATTACTTCAAAGTGCTTGCTGTCAGGGTTTTTCAGAAGGAAAAAAAAAATGGAGGCAGATGCTTGCCTTGGGTTAAACAATAATCCAGTCATCAGAGCAGAGAAAACATGGTGTTGGTCTATGAATCAGGCAGCAGAGTTTCAAACTCCCTATTTACCCGCTTCTCAGGTTTGAGAGAGAGATGCCCTTGGCTAGCTATTATGGGGGGAAACCTGCTTTGGATGAATTATTCATTTCACACTGACTACAGCCCAAGATGCTCCTTGGGATGTTGGAAGTGCAGGAGGATCCACTTGGGTCTCTTGGAGGGTATGTTAGTGTCTCAGGTATTGAGGGTGATGGAAGAAAGCTAAACTCAATGTTTTCCAGACTTCCTCGTGCCCTTTGGTACTGCTGCTTTGTGGCAAAGGCATGGGCTGACTGAAGCACAGACTGTGCTCTCATCCTTCAAATGTTGGCTTTAGAATATCGCATATGGAACCCTTTGAGATGGAATCACTCATATTCAGTACTTTACTAAGTCTTGGCCAAAGTTAATGGGAGAAGCTGTGAATGGTCAACTGCGGCAAAAGATGTATCATCCAATGGCATAGAAAGGCTGAGCCAAAAACCAAATATTTGGCTAAAAAAACCCCAACATAGAGTATTTTTAAAGGTTTTGAGGTGCTTTCATACACCCTCCCTAAAATCCCCCCAGTAGCCACCTCCCCCCTCCCTATCATTACAAGCCAGTTTAGTCTACAAAATTAGCAGAAGAAATTTCAGAGAGAAACAAAAATATTTTCTGCTACTTTAGCAGACACAAATTAAAATAAAGCTCCCATAAATAGCACAAGCTGACAGCCCAAGCAGCAAAAAAAAAAAAAAAAAAAAAAAGAAAAAAAAGGGAAGAACTATCATGGAGCTTAAGTTGCCATCTGGCCTTAGAGATGGTTTCTGTAGCTCATAGTAGATAGAAGTACACCATAAAAATGCTTATGCTTAAATTGCACATCTTCTGGCAATAGGGAAGAGACTCATTTCCCAGAGCTGCTGCCACCGGTCTCATTTAAGGTGATCTTGAAGAACTAACAGACCCAAGGTCTCCTGTATGCCTGCCTTGATTCACTCTCTAGTCAGCAGGTCTCTCCAGTTCACCACCTGTGAAACAAGGATCACGCTTACCTCATTCAAATCCATTGTAGGGTGGGTTAGTTAATGCCCTTACACAGTTTTGAACCCAAGTGTTTACCATGTGGTAGTCACCAATTACTAATGCAATTAGTACATTAAAGCCACCCACTTGCAAGGAGCTCTTCCATCTAATTGACCAACCTTGCACCTCACCTCTCTTTTGTGCCTATGGAGGTTATGGGAGTCAGGGTTACCTTCCTCTTCCAACTGGTCCAATCAAAAAAAAAAGGTCATCCTATTTATCTGCCATTTTGAATTGTTAATCTCCTTGGAGAGGGATGAAATTTACACACAGTCCTGGGCTGCAACACAAATGCAAGGTGGTAAAAGCTGGGAGGTGTAGCATTCCAGGGAGCTACTGTTCTGGTATGCATGAATGTACAATCAGCACTCTGTGCCAACCTCTGCCCACAGGCTTTAAACTTGTTTTGCTACTGGTAGAAAAGAGAAGGCTTCTGGCAGACAGCATCTAGCTCAGCAGGCAGGGCAACAGGATGAGTCCACAGTCACCAAGGGTGCAGGGAAGGGACCACAACCACTGGTATAATGAACCAACCCCCTTGGGACCCTACGTTGAATGGAAGCTGAAATGCAACTCATGGCTCTGAGCTGGGAAGGGTCTTTCAGGTTTTGAAGCATTGGGTAATGTTTTATGGATGGTGAATAATAAGACAGGTTTCTGCTCTGGGTCATAATGCCCAAAGACATCCCTGCTTGGCCATGTGTCTCCACGTCCACAGAAACAAGCAACAGATTAATAAAGTCATTTCATTACACCAGTGTCAGGTGAGTTCATGACAAATCCACCTTAAAATCCCACTTAAAAATATTGGCCTCCTGTTCTGCCAAGAGCCTGCAGATGACGATATCACCAGACCCAAAGGTAGCAAGTATTCAGATGCCAGTGCTATAAAGTGATTAAACTGATTTGCTGAGGACAAAAACAGAGTTTAGAGCCCATAGTAAGGGGGGAGAAATCCAACTGTTTGGGATTCTCCATGAAATGAAAGCAGACATAATACTTGGCATGGCTTTTGCCCTAAGTGCAGGAGCAATCATATTAGTAACAAGCAAACACTGGTTCAGCTGCCCAGCATTTGTACTGCTCCTCTGGTCTGCTCAAGCACCAGGTGCACCAGTAGAGAGCTTGGAGCAATATGGAGATTCTGCCTAAATCCCATGCACACTAATCCCAGACATGTCTGTAGCTACTGAGACTGCTTTCATTTTATCCATAGAATCCAAAATGCCATAAGATGAAAAAGAAAAAAAAATCTTTTGAATAGGTTCAAATGAGGGGAAACTGAGGCATGAGTGTGAGATGTCATAGTGAATGTGAAGTGGAGCTCACATCTTCTCAAACACCATATCTATCATATTGCTTCTGGATTTCACATTCTCTCATGGGGCATACAGTTATCTCTGCAAAATATTAGAAATCTTGGAAGCCTCTTTACACTCCATCCTTTTAAAACCATTCACTACAAAGCACTGGAGGCTATACAGCAGCATTTAATTATGAGATATCACCTTTCACTCCAAAGACTCCCAGGTTGCTTCCACGATTATATATGCCACTGCTGAAATGCAGCTGCCTCTGGGGCAGAGGCCAATGGACAACCCACATTACACGCAAGGGAAAGCTTTGGTCAGAAATTTGCTTTTATGAGAAGTGTCCATGAAACTTCAGAATTCATCATGGGACATAAAAACCCAACAGCCTGGCATGTGGCAAGATGCACTGAGCTCAGTTAACACACATTAGGAGTACAAAAATGCCCCAACCTATATCTTCATTATTGCTTTCCAAAACCATAGGAATTTCAAGCATGGCTGCACTCCGTGAACTGCCAGATCACCAGCAACACAGGTTTGATACAGATAAGGAACTGGCATCTGATTACAATTCTATGGAATGGACAAGCACACAAGATGAAGATTAAGCCTTTCTTCATGCCGACTTAAAGGCAGTTCCAGAGGATGGGTAAAACTTGTGAGCCATAAAGCCAGCATGGTGCAGACAAATCACAGTATGATGCAATACAAAGTCTGATGGGATAAAATTAAGTCACTGCTATTTTTTTTTTTAACAAATTTGAACCAGGAGAATAAGTTTATGCTGGATCAGTATCATGCACAAGTAGCATATTTAATCCACTGCTCAGAGCCCTGGAGCTAGATTTATCACATCTTTGGACCACAGACTTAGTTACTTCCCGTGGCCATGATACTCTGAAAGAAAAACCCAGTTTTAGCAGGGAGCTCAAAAAATGACTGTGACAGCTATTTTCTGTCCTTACTATAGATCCCATGGGAAACACCCTCTCCCTTTCCCCCTCCTTGCATCAGTCAGAACAGAAACAAGGCAGAAGGACTTCCCCTTCAAGCAAAACAAATGAACACTATCTCTTCATAAAGAATCACAGCTGGTCTGGTGATATCCAAATCCCAACTAGGCGCAAACCTGAGCATCCTGCCCTAGGTGACCCTGGGCTGAGCAGCGTAGTGGACTGGACAATCTCCAGGGGCTCTTCCAATCTCAGCCATTCTGTGCTTCTGTGATCTATTATTTGGCCTCTATCTCCAGTGCTGGGTAAATTGATCTCTCCACTGAATGACAATTTTACACACACTGCTAAAATCCCCATTTATAAGATATACCTGGATATAGACACATGTAAAATAGATGTGGGTATACAAGTAAAGTATGAAATCCTCAACTGATAAGAATAATTACAAATGGTATGACCATATGTGAATGCTTGTAATCCAGATTATAAAAATAACTAAGGCATGTAATTCATTAATAGGGTAAATTAGAAGAAGAAAGGTGGTTCTTCTCCACATGGTCCCCCTGCCTCCAACACTGCTTTTGTTCCAGTTCTTCCACCTCTGCCTCTGATTTTGCATGGGCTATGTGAAGACTTTTTCTGAAGGGAAAGGATGCAAGATCTCCCAGATGTGGTCTAGTCAAATGAAAACAAGGAGCAAGGGTTAATGGCAGTTGCCAGAACAATAGCAGAAATGTAATCTTAATTTGTTTCCATCAGTTTTCCCTGAGTTCAAGTGCTACAAGCCTTCTGAACCTCCACCAGTGTGACTGAGTAACACTGACTTCTAGCTCTGCCTCAGCATGCCCAAGCCTGGCAAAGGGAACCAGGAAAAGCCACACTGGAGGGGAAAAGATGATAAACCAAAAAGATCTCTCACATCCAGATGAGGTTGCAAGCATCCCCCCCAGTATAGAGAGACAGAAATAAATGAGAATCCAAGCATATCCATAATTATAGATGCATGTAAGTGTGCACATTATACACATATATCTGTCTTCTTGACATAGAAACATTGAGTATATTATGGAATCATATTTGACTACATGATTAGGTTTGAGACTCCATCATTAAATCAGATAGTCACCTTTCTATGTAAGTAACTAACTATTGTGCAGGGCTGACAGGAGGGCCAACTGAAAGATTAAACACCTGACATGGCCATAAAACACAAGGCCCATAAAAGCAAGACTGCCCAATGTACAGCTGTGACAACAGCCAGTGTAGCAAAGCACCCATCTGTGGAAGGAGGAGAGATGCCCATCATGTTGCTCAAGAACTTTTACAAGCTCCTACCTGAGAACTGTGACAAGGTTTTGTAAATCTACTCACTCACAACCTAAAGTTATATCTATGTGTCAAGGAAGGGAGTACAGTCATCAGACCTGTAAACACCACCTCATACTGACTTCTGGTCTCTAAAGGACCAACCTCCTCCCACTTGTGCCCTCCAAAACAAACAATGCTGTAGACTGCTCTAAAGTTTGACTCAGTTCACTGGATTTACACCTCTGAATCAAGGAATAGTGTTTGATCCTAATGACATCAAGAGTCGGCATGTCATTTTTACTCATTACCCTTGTGAAGATTCGGCTTCTGGGACACTAGAAAGCAGAATGATATGCCAACTGTGCTCCAGCTCATTACAACACCAAAAGCCAAGCCAGGAGATTTGTCTACATCAGGTCAACACCAGGTTGCTGAGCTCCCAGACCAAGCATCATCACTCTTGGCATGATGTATAATCAAAGATGACTCCTGAGACAGTACAAGAGAATACCCCAAACACTCTGTTGGGTGCAGCAGTGTGTGCCACTACAAGGAAAAAACTTATTCGTTTAACAACAGCCATAAAACTCTTTAGGGAAAAGTGTCAACATGCACTGAAGGGGACTTCAATGCTTACTCCATTCTAGGCAGCTCTTGCCAAGCACACCATCCTGGAGGTAGTGGCAACCACTCCAGGCTACAAACTGAAAGTTTTATGGGTATTTAGGGAAAGGTTACTGGCACAGAGATCAGCCACAGAAAGTAAAACCCTGCACAATTCCATCATCTCTCTTACCAAAATTTCCTAGATTGACTCTGGTACTGAGCTGCCTCTGAGCTGCCTATCAGACACAGTAGCCCCCTTCTAATACCATCAGGACAATAAGTGCTTCCAGAAGAATAACCCTAACACAGGGACTAGAATATAGAAAGAGGCAATAAACAGGGAAAAATTCCCCACAGAAGTGTGGCAAATTAATTTCTCTAAACTTCCAAGAAAAGGGGGGTATAGACACCTCCTTGTTTTGACAGACACATTTTCTGGGTGGCCTGAAGCATTCCCATGCAGGACAAATAAAGAGAGAGAAGTAACCAAAATCTTGCTAAATGATGTAATAGCAGTGGGAAAACATTTTAATAAAAATGTCACAGTGGTAATAGACAAACAACCTGACTGTAAATTGCATCCTTTTCATCCCCGTGATTAGTATATGTTCAGAATCTTTTAGGAAAACCTCTACAGGAAAAGTGGGAAGGACCATTCCAAGTGCTGCTGACCACCTTCACGGCGATCCGAATCAAGGAGCGACCTGCTTGGATCCACTACTCCCGAGTCAAGAAGGCTCCAGAGAACCCCCAAGAGAATTCCTGAGGGAACCCCGACCTTGGACTGGCGAATCCCAACGTTATTCTGTGGACTCTTGATAAGTATAATCTCCACTCAAAACACCACCATGGAATGGCCATGGTCAAATGCACAGGTTATCACATCAATATTTTCGGGCGAGGCAGCGCCTCGACCAGGCATGGCCATTTACATCCTACACAATAACATACCATACACACACCAGGACTGGATTAAACCCCCGAAGTCATTATATACTATAATAGGACAACAGAACGAAATAATACAAATAGGGTGCAAAGGTGTTAACACTATGTTGCCTAAATGGCTGTGAGGAAAAAAAGGCTCCAAGCCAAATTAGGTAGGAGATAAGATAAGGATACAAAGGTTTAATGAGCCCCAGGCTTTCTGGAATAACCCCCAGCACGCGCTCCCGAAATCGAGATGTTCACAGTTTTATAATGATTTTCGCCCAATCCCCATCCTGCCACCACCCAGGTTCTTCCCCCACCATGCCTCTTGGAAATTGGGTCTGGGGGTGTTTTGGGACCCCCTCTTCTTCATCTTCATCTTCCTCAGAGCACGTAATGTCCTTACAGGCCTTCCAGAACTCTAGGCCTGAAGGTTGTTGGGTCTATGTCTATATCTTCTTGCACAGGGTTAGGATGTTCTGCCTTGAAAAAGAGACTAAACAGGCTAAGGAATTTAGGGAATTGATATGGGAATGGGTAATAGGGGTTTGAGCTGGTGTGTTAAGGGTAAAGGGTAATATTGCTGCTACTCTAAAATCTACCTTTACTACATAACTGCTTCTAAGATCTACAAAAATTAAAAAAATCAAAACATCAAAACTCCAAGGTATCACTATAACGCAAAAAACTAAACTGATCGAGATGGTAATAAAGTCCCTAACCAACCAATCACTCACATTTAATCAGGCTATTAGGAATATCTGGATTAAAGCTAAAGGTCCAATTACATGCCGAAAAGATAACATAAAAGACAACGAACAACACATAGCCAAGTGCGAGACAAAATTAATACTTGATCAATCAGTGTCAGTCCAGTGCTCTTGGGAAAGTAGAGATAGAACTATCTCTGAGACATTCATCATCTGGCTTAAAGCGAAGCCCACTACCAAACCACCTGAAAAAGTAACGGCCAAAATCACAATTCCTACTCCAACCTGCAAAGGGATACATAATCTGACCTTTATAGGACCACATGTAGTAAGACAATCTAAAGAACTAAAATTACTATTAGATCCCACATATTCACTGAAAAGAATCCAAGTAAACATTCAGATAAACATCACACACATACAGAAAGATTGCCAGCCGTTTATACAACAGAGCCTTAAAGGCTGGAAGGCATGGCTGGCTGCCAGATCACACCCACGACACGTGCGGAGAGATGCAACTGGATGGCTTGGCACGAGTTTAGGATAGGAATGAAAACTATTCTTTTTAAGGCAATGCTTAAGCATCCTGACATAGAGAAATTAGTCCAGGAAGTGAACAAAAAGTCTCAACAAATGATTTGGCAGGTTGAACACGACTCCACCAATATAACAAATGTCCTGACTAAGATAGAACAAACAGGACAACGTCACTGGTGGGATATCTTTACAGGGCAATCCCCTTCAGCAACGAAAGTATTCGACTACTTAATACATCCAATGTTGATTATAGCAATAACCATGCTCTTGTTATCCCTTTTGAATATATGGCTGTGGTACAGGTTACATTCTATAGTCAGAAGAACCCAAATATTATGGGCAATAATGCACACTCACACTTCCCTGGAACTTGACGAAAGAATTCGTAAGTTCTAAGAAAAGGGGGGAATGAAACAGGAAGGGTTAATTGAAATACTTTTAATGTAAACCCATAAGAACCCCCCTACCCCCCTGTACGACTTATAGTTTACCGAAAGCTATATTTCGTTTACTGTAAGCTACATTTCATACAGGAAGACTTTGTCCCACACTGGGCATCAGACCTTAAAGGAACCACAACAAACACTGGACAAAGAACTCAATGCCCATAAATCTCAGCCAAAGGAACCAAGGGAGACATTTGAATAGGTAAATAGGCCCAGAGCCAAGGCTTTCTTGAAACCTCAGTGAACAGAACACGAAACAATGGAAAGGACAGAAGGTCACAAAGGTCACCTGATGAAGAGGAGAGAATTTGAGACCCCATGAGGAAGTAAGGCAGGATCTCCCACCAAAATATTCCTCAAAAGAGAGACCACGCCTCAATCTCCGCCCTGACTCCACCTGCTATGAATATTGTAATCTAATGATGCAATAATATGAATATGTATGTGGTTATGTTGTAATCATTGCCAAACCTGTATAAAATACTCATTCTAACCTTACCAGCTCGGAGCCTGTTTTCCCAGCACTAGCTGGTAGGCTGCCCGGCCGTTAAATAAATAAATAAATACCTTACTGTTTATAAGGCATAAAATTCTGTCTTTAAACAGTTTTTGTCTGCCTTTTTTTTTTGAGCATCAGTAGTAGGGCAATAATCTCTCCTTCTTCTTCTGATCAAACATTTCCATCTGTACCCTGAAATTTGTGGAAAATGATTTCTCTGTATAAATCATTAACAAGAGGTTTGTTTTTATTTACTCCTACTGCCACAGGATTCCTCCTTTCTCCTTTTTTTTTCCCTCCTCTGTTATTTCATTTTTGCTTGCACAAGTGCCAAATACACCAGCTTTCCCTCCCTTTGGGAAAAAAAAAAGAAATAAATAAAACAACACACCTGATAGGGAATGTACCAGGTCTTGGCTCAGCATCCATTCCTCTGAGACATGAATGATGGCACAAGGAGGACCAAATAGGCTTCGGTTCAGGATCTAGCCTGTGCCTAGTCTAGAGGCTGTACAAACAACACACCCTATGTTATTCCATTCTGTATGCTTCAGTTGAGGTTAGGTGTAAGAAAGGTTGGATTTTGTCCATGCAGGCTTGCACTGTGTGTTTCCATGCTGAGTAAGCAATGGTGTCTTGCTTGGTGCTGTATAATGTACCAAGCATCTCCAGCATCAATGGGGGACTGTGGGAAAACAGGATGTATAAAGGGCAAGTAAGAAGGGCAATAATTTGGGGTATTTAGAGGAAGGCATTGAGACTACTTTGCCTTGTAGAATGTATCAGTCTTTCAGATTTGAGGGAAGAGAGAGCATCTGGGTCAGCAAAACAAGAAATGCCCTTAAATCCTCATGGATTACAGAAGAAAAAGCAGGAGGCAAAAGCAGCACAGGACACAAGGGGATGGAGCTGAATGCACACAGGGCAAAGAGCAGCCCAGTGATGTCAAGATCATGCCAGTGGAAAGACCCAAGGCCAGGAATAATGTAGACAAGATAACCAACAGTTGCTGCGGTTAAAGGAAAGGAGTAGCTTTGCCTCTAATGAGACTGAAGAGGAAATAGTTACAGAAGTGCTGGGAGAAGTTGAGTCAGATGGGAGATAAGAGCCTGCTGAGTACCTGCACGCCTGAAAGACCTCTCCACCTGAACTATTTCATTATGCTCTTTCTGCACCATGGCACACATCAAACTCCCTCCAAGGCAGCAGATAGGATCAGGAGGATCAGATTCATGGTTTAAATCACCAATCAAGCAGGACCAGGACTTTGAGTTGCTATTCCCTTAGAATAGAATCATAGGATTGTTAAGGTTGGAAAAGACCTCTAAGATCATAGAGTCCAACCATTAACCCAGCACTGCCATGTTCACCACAAAACCATTTGCCACATCCACAGGTTTTTAAACACTTCCAAAAGAGGGTGAATCCCCCACTGCTCTGGGCAGCCTGTTCCAATGTCTGACCACCCTTTCAGTGAAGAAATTTTTCTTAATATCTAAGCTCTGGAGCAACTTGAGGCCATTTCTTCTCATCCCATCACTTATAACACTTGCAACACCACTGACTTTAGAAGGATGTTAAAGGTTGGGATGGGGTCAAAATTTGGGGGAATCCACAGTCAAGTCAGTCATGGGTGCCCCCTCTCTCCATCAGTGACCTATAGGTCTCTGTCTCCTAATCTGAGTCCTTCACTTAGGTCCCAAACAAACAAAGTTTAGTCTGTGGGTTTCGATGGGTCAAGGGAACCCTGAATGGAGGTATCCATGCCGCTGCTCATCTCCTGGAGATGAATGAAGGTTTGAATATGGTCCAAGTTCCTACCTAGGGCCATGCCGCAGCTTAACAATATTTTAATTGTTGCTCACACTATTTTTTTCAGAGGTTTTCCTTAAGGGTCCTGGGAGGTTGTGAGACACTGAAATGTTAAAGGTTAATGACTCAAACAATGGGCCTTTTCCAAAAGCAGCAGAGTGCTTTGCTGAGACCAGGTGTGCACCCACCACCAGAGGATGACCATGTGTAGTGGGTTGACCCTGGACAGATACCAGGTACCCACTAAAGCTGGACAGAGAAGGAAAAAACACAAACAGCTAAGGATTCATGAGTAGAGATAACAGCTGGGACAGGTCACTTACTGATTACCCTCACAGGCAAAACAGACTCAATGTGGGGATAGTACTTAAATTTATTACTAACAGGATAAGAGTCAAAGAGTGAGAAATAAACAGTCTTAAAAACACTTTCCCCCACCCTTCCTTCCTTCCATGTTCTCCCTCCTCCCCCCTAGTGGTGCAGGGGGCCGGGGAATGGGAGTTACGGTCAGTTGTTTCTGCTGCTGCTCAGAGAGAGAAGTCCTTCCTCTGCTCCTGTGGGGTCTCTCCCACGGGAGACAGTGCTTGATGGACCTCTCTGGCGTGAGTACATACCTCAGGCAGCAGTTCTTCACAAACGGCTGTCCTGTGGGTCATTCCTCCATGGGGTGCAGTCCTTCATGGATGAGCTGTGCCAGCATGGGTCCCCCAGAGGGGCCACAAATCATACCCAGGAAAAACTTGCTCTAGTATGGGCTTCCCTCTCCACAGGCTGCAAGTCTCCAGCAGGATCCTGCTTGATCCTGGGCCTCCCACAGGGTCACAGCCTCCTTCATACATCCACCTGCTCCAGCATGGGCTCCTCCATGGGCTGCAGGTGGGTCTCTGCACCCCAATGGTTCTCCATGGGCTGCAGGGACATAGACTGCTTCACCATGGTCTTCATCACAGGTTGCAGGGGTCACAGCTCTGGTGCCTGGAGCACCTCCTCCCCCTTCTTCTGCACTGACCTTGATGTCTATATTGTTGTTACCATGTTGTCACTCCACTGTTCCCTGGACGGAATTTCTTCTGTGCAAAAACCTTCTTTTCTTAAAAATGTTATCACAGAGGCGTTACTGTCACTCCTAATTGCCTTGGCCTTGGCCAGAAGCAGGAAGTCCATCCTGGAGCCAGCTGGCATTGGCTCCACAGGACAGAGGCAGCTTCTAGCAGCTTCTAACAGAAGCCACCCCTGTAGCTCCCTGCCCCCCCTCCCCCCCAGCCTCCTGCTACCAAAACCAATCCACAGAAATCCACTACACCATGACAAATCAACCTTTGTTTAGCAACAAATTCGTTGAGCCAGATAAGGGAAAAGGCCAATAAGAAGCAGATCCTGCTCCTTATCGTGCCAATGTCCTCCCTCCCGACAAGGTTCAGGTGAAAAATTCACGCCCCCTCTCCCAGGAGTGGTATTGGGACATTCACAGGTATGCCTGAAGATATTCATCCCTTCTGATATGGGATAAATGGCTCAACTATCAGGCATGAGAAACAGGGGTCATGTCTTAGAAGGTGTCATAAACCATCAAGACGCCTAAAACGCCCCCTGACTCATTTCTGGGGCCTTCCACCAGAGGACTGCACATGATCCACAGTGTTGCATCAGACAGTGTAAAACTCTCCCCTAGGGGAGGTACCTGGGTGTTCCCACCCAAACCTGAATGTAAATTAATCCATTGAACTTTTTTTTTTTTTTGGGGGGGGGGAAGCTTCCCCCATCCCCAAAGGATCAAGGCTACAACCATCACTTTGAGACATCTAAATTGCAACAATCAATTCTCTTAGCTGGTTCCATGAGTGGTAATATCGTTCCTCTTCACTATCTACTCTTAGCCTTTCTTTCTCTTTCTTTTCCTTATATATTTTCTTAAGTGTGTGGTGGTTTTAATCTAGGCCTTCCCTGGTGACCAGTTTGTAACCAAGGAAGGAGCAGTGTTCCCAGTATTCCATACAATTTTTACGTAAATCAAGGTATAAATAAGAAGGGAGGAGAGGTCTTCGCTCTCTTCTCTTCCGGCGAAGTTTGGGAACAGTGGGTCCCTGCATTGGCCTTGCTTATCTAAGGCTGAGGCCTGCAGCATCCACTGACCTGCCACGTGGAGGCTTGGGGAGTGCTGGCCGTGTGTGTGTGTCAATCCTGTTTTTTCTAAGGGATGTAGTGAGATTTGTTTTACTAGTTATTTTACTAATTCTCGGTTTTGATTGCATATATCTGCTCGGTGTTCTTTTTTTGTTCCCTTTTGTTCCTTTTCCCCTTTCCCTATCCCTTTGGGGGGTGTTTGGATTCCCTTTTGCTGTGTATATAGCATCTTAACTGTAATATACATTATATATATATATTTTTTTT
>NW_020955932.1:481206-487486 GCF_003031625.1 Empidonax traillii
CTAGTTATTTTACTAATTCTCGGTTTTGATTGCATATATCTGCTCGGTGTTCTTTTTTTGTTCCCTTTTGTTCCTTTTCCCCTTTCCCTATCCCTTTGGGGGGTGTTTGGATTCCCTTTTGCTGTGTATATAGCATCTTAACTGTAATATACATTATATATATATATTTTTTTTATATAACTAGCTTGATTTTCGAGTTCTTCAATTTACAGAGTTTTTTTTCCTTTGCCCTGGGGGAAGTAGGAAGGGGGGAAGAGAGGGGCTGCTACTGGGGGGTTGGGCATTTGGCAGGGAGCCAAGTCCGAACCATCACATATTTTTTGGTGGCCCAGTACTGGGATTGTTTTGGTTATCCCGGTTTGTTTTGGAACAGTTACCGGAAAACTGCCAAGAGAGGCTTGTTTATATAAATATACCTATTGTTTGCGAACAAGGAGAACGAATATATAAACATGGCTTTTTTATTCATTTTTTTGGCCATCCTAGCCCTTTTCATATATATCTATGGATTTCCTATAGGAAGGGAATCAGAAGGCACGTACCAATTTCTACCTTTCCTTGATTATGACCTCAAGGGCCTAGTAGCGGAGGGCCCTTGGATTTGAATTGGCCCCAATCCTGACATAAATTGTTTAGCAACAGTGCTATTGTTGATAAAGGTCATGGAAGTGTTATTTAAAATTGGAAAGGTAGTGTGGTACTGCTTTCCTTGTTGCAGGAAAGGCTGAACCTCAAAGGGATTCGCTGGAACTTTGGGAAAGGCCTTGAAAAAGCCAGTCTCTGGATGGCAAGGAATGTGGGCCAATTTTGGCAAATTGGTAGGACACGTGACACCTCCCATTAGTTGGGAGTTCACGCCAGAACAAGTGCTTGATCCTGACGAGATGGCACGTCGTTTAACTGAAGGGGGTTTTTCTTATGAGGACCCAAACATGCAGTTCTTTGCTTTGTACTGGGGCCTGGCGAGTGCTTATCAAGCTGCCGTTGACTACTCTCAGAAGGCTATGGCCAAGGCAGAAACTCAAACCATGCCACCTGGAACCAGTGCCACCTCTACTACATCCACTGGAAGCAGAACTCAAACTACACCACCCAAGATACCCCTTGCCCCTGTAGTAAAAAAGAAGAGCTGGATATCGATGCCCGACATGATTAGTCTACGACCAATGGGAGATCAAAGCAAGTCAGATGATAGCAGGGAAGGGCCCGATACTGATACCAGTGCCAGTAGTCAACAAAAGCAAAACAGCCTGAAAATGGAAAGTGAAGTTTCAAGATCAATGACCCCGTCAGAACTTCGGGACTTGAGAAAAGATTACAGTCATCAGCCTGGTGAACGAATTCTATCGTGGCTGCTTCGATGCCGAGATGGTGGGGTTAGAGCTCACATACTGGCAAGTCATGAAGCACAGCAACTAGGATCCCTCACCAAAAATCGTGAACTTGATCAATTGGTTGCTGATCCAAAACCTGAAACCAGTCTTTGGGCGCGGCTTGTCACAGCTGTTAAAGAAAAATATCCATTCAAAGAATATTTAACGTGCCCGACGAGGAAGTGGACTAAAGTAGAAGAAACCATCTAGTACTTAAGAGAATTGGCATTGTTGGAACTTATGTATGATGACTCCCAATATGATGGTGTCGTTGATGAACCAGAGGGCGTCACTTGCACGATGCCTATGTGGAGAAAGACAGTCCAAGGTGCTCCTGCATCATATGTTCATGTCTTGGCAGCAGTGATGCTTCCAAACACACAAGAAACGCTTGTGGGCACACTGTGTACTGTGTTACGACATTTAGAAGAAACAGTAGGATCTAGCAATGCATTTTCTAGAGAAAGCTCTGGTTCCAGTTACAGACCAAAAACTGAAAGAGAGGAGTTTTATGATCACTCCGAATATGAGGATGATTACGGAGACTGCAAAGACTGATGCTACAGAGATAGATCAGCTGAACAGTCTCGACCACAATCTAGATCTCAGTCCCGGTCCCGCTCACGATCTCCTTCCACCACACACAGAAGGAGAGAAAGCCCTAAGCATAAATCACGTAATGAACTGTGGGCTTATCTGCGTGCCCAGGGAGAGAACATGAGGAAGTGGGATGGAGAAGTTACTTCCAAACTTGCAGTCAGAGAGAACTAAAAAGCAAGAAAGTCTACATGGTAGATGCAGATGTCCTGGAAAGAGGACAGCAATCTCCAAGACGCAGGAAGACTGAGGTCCGTTTCCGGGACGACAAGAAAGCCTCTGACAAGCCACAGTAAAGATCCAATGGTGAATGCTCAAGCCAGAACCAATAGAGGGACACTACCTTCTGCCAGGAGGAGGAGAGGGACGAGAAAGATAACAGAGTTTATTGGACTGTGTGGGTTCGATGACCTGGCACATCGAATCCTCAAAGATACCAAGCTTTAATAGATACCGGTGCACAGTGTACATTAATGCCCTCAGGACATGTGGGCACAAAGACTATTTCTATTTTTGGAGTGACAGGAGGGTCTCAAGAGCTATCAGTGGTAGAGGCCGAAATAAGCTTGACGGGAGACCAATGGGAAAAGCATCCCATTGTGACAGGGCCAGAAGCCCCTTGCATTCTCAGCATGGATTACCTCAGGAGAGGATACTTTAAGGACCCAAAGGGGTACCGATGGGTTTTTGGTGTAGCCGCAGTGACTGAAGAGGAGTCCAAGTGGTTATCTGCCCTGCCTGGCCTCTCAGAAGATCCTTCTGTTGTAGGATTACTGCAAGTCGAAGATCAGCAAGTGCCAACAGCCACTAAGACAGTGCACAGGTGGCAGTACCGGACAAATTGAGATGCTGTGATCCCCATCCATAAGATGATCCAGAAGCTGGAAAGCCAAGGGGTGGTCAGTAAGACTCACTCACCCTTCAACAGCCCCATTTGGCCTGTACGTAAATCTGATGGAGAATGGAGACTGACTGTGGACTATTGTGGCTTGAATGAAGTCACACCACCATGGAGTGCCGCTGTTCCAGACATGTTGGAGCTCCAGTATGAGCTGGAGTCCAAGACAGCGAAGTGGTACGCCACTATTGACATTGCGAATGCGTTCTTCTCCATTCCCTTGGCAGCAGAGTGCAGGCTGCAGTTTGCTTTCACGTGGAGGGGCGTGCAGTACAAGTGGAACCGACTGCCCCAGGGGTGGAAGCACAGTCCAATCATTTGCCATGGACTAATTCAGGCCATCCTAGAGAAGGGCAAGGCCCCAGAGCACATCCAGTACATTGATGACATCATTGTATGGGGGGACACAGCAAAGGAAGTTTTTGAGAAAGGAGAGAAAATCATCCAGATTCTCCTCAACGCCGGTTTCACCATCAAGAAGAGTAAGGTCAAGGGACCTGCCAGAGAGATCCAGTTCCTAGGGGTGAAATGGCAAGATGGGCGACGACAGATACCAACAGATGTCATCAATAAGATTGTAGCAATGGCTCCATCAATCAACAAGAAGGAGACACAGGCCTTCCTAGGGGCCATAGGCTTTTGGAGAATGCACGTCCCTGAGTACAGCCAGATTGTGAGCCCTCTTTACTTTGTGACCCGTAAAAAGAATAGCTTTCAATGGTGTCCTGAACAACAGCAAGCGTTCAAACAAATCAAACAAGAGATTGCACATGCCGTGGCTCTTGGGCCAGTCAGGACAGGACCAGATGTAAAGAATGTACTTTACTCTGCAGCTGGGGATAAAGGTCCCTCCTGGAGCCTCTGGCAAAAAGTGCCTGGTGAGACGCGAGGGCGACCACTTGGTTTCTGGAGTCGAAGCTACAGAGGTTCTAAGGCCAACTATACCCCTATGGAGAAGGAAATTCTGGTGGCCTATGAAGGCATACAAGCAGCCTCAGAGGTGGTTGGCACTGAAACGCAACTCTTCCTAGCACCCCGATTACCGGTGCTGAGTTGGATGTTCAAAGGGAAGGTGCCCCCTACGCATCATGCCACCGATGCTACGTGGAGCAAGTGGATGGCTTTGATTACGCAACGTGTCCAAATGGGAAACTCAAATCGCCCTGGAATTCTGGAGATTATAACAAATTGGCCCGAAGGTGGAAACTTCAGTCTGGCAGATGAGGAAGAAGAAGAAGAGCCAGTGAGTCGAGCTGCAGAAGCTCCGCCATATAATCAACTGCCAGATGAAGAGAAGCGTTATGCCCTTTTCACTGACGGTTCTTGCCGCATGGTAGGAAGGAACCAGAAGTGGAAAGCAGCCGTTTGGAGTCCCACCCGACAAGTGGCAGAAGCTGCCGAAGGTAAAGGCGAATCGAGTCAATTTGCGGAACTCAAAGCTGTCCAATTGGCCCTGGACATTGCAGAATGAGAAGGATGGCCAAAGCTCTACCTCTACACTGATTCATGGATGATAGCCAATGCCCTATGGGGATGGTTAGATAGGTGGAAGAAGATGGACACGTAGAGGGAAACCCATCTGGGCTGCTGATTTGTGGCAAGACATCGCTGCCAGAGCAAAGAAACTGAATGTGAGAGTCCGCCATGTAGATGCGCATGTGCCCATGAGTCGAGCTAATGAAGAACATGATAAAAACAGACAGGCAGACCTAGCTGCACAGGTCGAGGTGTCACAAGTAGACCTGGACTGGCAGCAGAAAGGAGAATTGTTCCCAGCTAGATGGGCCCATGATGCTTCAGGCCATCAGGGCCGAGATGCCACCTACAGATGGGCACGAGACCAAGGGGTGGATTTAACCATGGACTCTATTTCCCAGGTTATCTATGACTGTGACACCTGTGCCGCTATTAAGCAGGCAAAAAGACTGAAGCCCCTGTGGTATGGTGGATGCTAGGACAAGTATAAATATGGGGAAGCATGGCAGGTTGACTACATCACGTTGCCACAGACCCACCAAGGTAAGCGCTATGTGCTTACCATGGTGGAAGCAACCACCGGATGGCTAGAGACTTATTCAGTGCCCCATACAACAGCCCGGAATACCATTCTAGGTCTTGAAAAACAAGTCCTGTGGTGACATGGGACTCCAGAGCGAATTGAGTTGGACAATGGGACTCATTTCAAAAATGATTTAGTCACCACCTGGGCAAGGGAACATAGTATTGAATGGGTATATCACATTCCATATCATGCACCAGCTGCTGGGAAGATTGAGAGGTGTAATGGACTGTTAAAAACTACTTTGAAAGCCCTAGGTGGGGGAACTTTCAAAAATTGAGATCAAAACCTAGCAAAGGCCACATGGTTAGTGAACACTAGGGGTTCTGTCAATCCAACTGGCCCTGCACAAGCAGAATCCCTCCACATTGTAGATGGAGACAAAGTTCCAGCAATCCACTTGAGAGGAATGCTAGGGAAAGCCATTTGGGTTACTCCTGCCTCAGGCCAAGACAATCCCATTCATAGGATTGTCTTTGCTCAGGGGCCAGGACATACCTGGTGGGTAATGAGGAAAGATGGAGAGATCCAATGTGTGCCTCAAGGAAATTTAACCTTGGGGAGAAACTAATTCTGTGCCTTGAGTTGTGTTTTACAGGAGACCAACCACCAGACAAGAAAGACCTGAACTAAGCTGATGCCGGTATCCAGTGATGAGACAGCCCAGAACAATGAATCAGCCCAAAAACCAGAACTCTGATTGTGAACGAGGAGACCAAAGATTTGAAATGAACTGATATCGGTGTTGATTTTCAACAACTGCTCCAAGGAGACAAACAAGGACTATATATATGTTTATATATGTGCGGGATAAAGGTGAACGCGAAATATAGGTGTTACGTAAAAATAGTATGGAATAAGGGGTGGAAAATGTGGTGGTTTTAATCTAGGCCTTTCCTGGTGACCAGTTTGTAACCAAGGAAGGGGCAGTGTTCCCAGTATTCCATACAATTTTTACGTAAATCAAGGTATAAATAAGAAGGGAGGAGAGGCCTTCGCTCTCTTCTCTTCTGGCGAAGTTCGGGAACAGTGGGTCCCTGCATTGGTCTAGCTTATCTAAGGTTGAGGCCTGCAGCATCCACTGACCTGCCACGTGGAGGCTTGGGGAGTGCTGGCCGTGTGTGTGTCAATCCTGTTTTTTCTAAGGGACGTAGTGAGATTTGTTTTACTAGTTATTTTACTAATTCTCGGTTTTGATTGCATATATCTGCTCGGTGTTCTTTTTTTGTTCCCTTTTGTTCCTTTTCCCCTTTCCCTATCCCTTTGGGGGGTGTTTGGATTCCCTTTTGCTGTGTATATAGCATCTTAACTGTAATATACATTATATATATATATTTTTTTTATATAACTAGC
>NW_020955932.1:487754-492652 GCF_003031625.1 Empidonax traillii
TTCCCTTTTGTTCCTTTTCCCCTTTCCCTATCCCTTTGGGGGGTGTTTGGATTCCCTTTTGCTGTGTATATAGCATCTTAACTGTAATATACATTATATATATATATTTTTTTTATATAACTAGCTTGATTTTCGAGTTCTTCAATTTACAGAGTTTTTTTTCCTTTGCCCTGGGGGAAGTAGGAAGGGGGGAAGAGAGGGGCTGCTACTGGGGGGTTGAGCATTTGGCAGGGAGCCAAGACCGAACCATCACAAAGTGATCTCTTTATACTTCTATATTGTTATGTTTCTATAGATAATAATCAGAACAGCTACATACTTCCTTTCCATTGCAACCAAATTGTTCTAAAATAAACCTGCCATATATATATAAACACCAGTCATTCAGTGCCATTAATGTTTCACTCTAATCAGCCCCAAGGGATCTATTAACAAGAACCTCAGTTACCCTGCCTCAGGGGCAGGTCGTAACAGAGGTCTATCCATTGAGCTAAGACTGAAGAAAATGTTCTGATCTGAAAGTCACACTTAAAAGAGAGCATGTTTTAAAAGCAGATGTGTCTTCAACTGCATTTCTGTGACTACCTCCTAAGACACAGAACTGGAATCTAATGTAACCAACACCTATAGTAAATTACATTTACGACACTTATCCAGTAGGATTTGTAGGAACAGTGCCTCTCTCTTTAAGCCAACAGACTAAAAAAAACCCATCAACTTTAGGATGCCTAAACTGACAATCCGTCATGGCACTGATGCCTTAGAATTCTTAAGATTTGTAACAAATATGGATTTTTAGTATGGCTGTATAGTTTCTAACACTATAGAATAGCAGTTGACAGTTACCAAACCCTGTTCTCACACTTCATATTGAATTTTCTAAATTCTTCAGGTTTTGTTCAATATTTTTTTCAAGGGAAAAGACTCTAGCAAGCACATCTTGTTTGGGATATGCACCTGGACAGGAATAATAAGATATCATTGTAGCCAAAGCAACCTTGAAGGCCCAGGAACCTCGAAGGAGCTCCAAAGGCCATGCGTGCTGTGAGGAGGAGGAAGATGAGGAAGAGAGAAGTCTTGATACCTCCGATTTAATTCCAGGGAGGTGTGCCAGGGGGGAAGATCTGGGGAGGTCCTGGGGAAGGATACTTCTCAGATTGGATGGATTAGTGCTATAAAATTGTAGAACCCCTGGACACTCACGTGCACATTTATGTATTTACTGCACCATAAAGTGCTTTATTAAAAGAACTGTTTTCTAACTTATCTATACTAATATTGCCCATAAAGTTTTTTCTATTTAAGGCAACAGCATCAGAAACCACGACCTCTATTTTTTTGTCCCACTTATACCAAAAGAAGACAGAATCGTTCAAATAACCCTGTTTATATCCATCTGTCAGCTCAAAGTCCACCAGGTAAAACTGTTGTCCTCTTTAGAAGCATGTCATTAGAATAATTTAAAGGGAAAAGTGTTTCCTCTTCTTCCCCCACTCTCACTTTTTCTGAATAAATTGAGAAAAAAAAAAGAGGAACAACTGCCAGCTGGAGAGATTCACTCAACCTTTCAGGAAGAAAATTGTCATCAAGCAAAGTGAAAGCATAACATTTTTCAGCCCATTAGATGAAGATTTATGGAAGTTACAAGGATGTAAATGTATGCATTAATATTTTAAACTGGTTTGCAACCTTAGGAACAATGGGCATGTATAATAGCACTTTGCCCAGATGCCTGCTATAACACTTTTCAGCACTTACTAAGCTCCCCCAGTTAAGCTTTATGTCTCTAATCCCTTCTGAAAAAGAACTGAGGAATTCAGCAGAGAATTATTCCCCTTGCAGAATTCTATTGAATCCCCACTATAGAGCTCCATAAGAAGGCTTGAGAGAGAAAACAAACAAAAAAAGAAGAAAAAAAAAAAAAAAGAAAAAATTAAAAAACCCTTTGTGAGGGTTCGGACCTGGCTCCCTGCCAAATGCCCAAACCCTCAGCAGCAATTCCCCCCCCCTTCTCCCCCCAGGGCAAAGAACTATGCAAATTGAAGAACCCAAAATCAAGCTAGTTATATAACAATATATATTTTATGCATATTACAGTTATATACAGTTAAGATGCTATGTACACAGCAAAAAGGAATCCAAATACCCCCCTAAAGGGATAGGGAAAGGGGAAAAAGGGACAAAAAGGGGCACTGAATAGATATGCACAATCAAGCCCGAGAACTAGTAAAATAACTAGTAAAACAAATCTCACCACGTCCCTTAGAAGAGCAGGATTGGCAGACATGGCCAGCACTCCCCAATCCTCCACGTGTCAGGCCAGCGGTCGCTGCAGGCCTCAGCCTTAGATAAGCAAGACCAACGCAAGGACCCCCTGTCCCCGAACCTCGCAGGAAGAGAAGAGAGCGACGGCCTCTCCTCCCTTCTTATTTATACCTCGATTTACGTAAAAATCGTATGGAATACTGGGAACACTGCCCCTTCCTTGGTTACAAACTGGTCACCTGGGAAGGCCTAGATTAAAACCACCACATCCTTACAGGAAGCATTTCCTTGTCTAGCAAACTAATAGGATTTCAGAGGAGTTTCAGTGGAAACACCATTGCATTCTCCAAAACCAAAATTTTAGCAAGACTCAAAGAGAGACAGGCACAGATCACAGAATCACTCCAAAATACACTGGGTCTGGAATCACAGAGGGAAGTTAGACCAATGTCCAAGTCTTAGAAATCACATCAGTAGGATATTCAGAATATGTGGAATCATATGGAAGAAAGACATGCCTGTAATGCCTTGCAGCTTGACCTCTGGTTTTAGTATCATCATTTTCTCCCTTCCACCTTAAAAGCAGATTCTCCATCTTCTAAAATACCAGGACAGAAATAGAATGATTCATTGTGTATATATATATATATATATATATATATATATCACTTTTAAAGGTTAACAAAAAATTCAAAATAACTTAAAACATCAGGCTTCCAATCTTTAACCCATCTCTAATTTTGAAGTATTTATGTGAGTCCTGGGTTACCCCATGCTTGCCTACCACACATTTGTCTGAACAACTTTCCCAAGCACTATTACAGGAGATACCATAGTACAGTAGAGGAGGGGAAGAGGAGGGATAGACATGGGTGACCAGTGACAGAACCTGAAGTTGTGTCAGGGGAGGTTTAGGTTAGATATTAGAAAAAGGTTCTTCAACCAGAGGGTGGTTGGGTGCTGGAACAGGCTCCCCAGGGAAGTGGTCACAGCACCAAGCATGATGGAGTTCAGGACAATACTTTTAGGCATATGGTGTGACTCTTGGGAATGGTTCTGTGCTGGGCCAGGAGTTGGACTCAATGATCCTTGTAGGTCACTTCCAACTCATCATATTCTGTGAGTCTGTGAAACTTTGCTCTCATCACTGCCATATTCATAGAGCTCTTATCTGCCCAGGACTGCACAGAAACTCTTACAGGAAAAGGAATTCACTCCTCAGAGGCAGTGAGAAGCTAAATAAGTCACCCCACACTGGTATTTAGAAACAACCTGTCAGAGTTCTGATTTTAGAAAGGAATTTTGCCTTTCCTTTCCCCTTCTTCCCCCTCCCCCCTGCATGAATGCTATTCAAGAACCATCAAGTGAACAAAAGAGTCGGCCTGGCTCCTAACGACCGAGAATTAGTCTCCTGGCAACGACGGGGGAGGAGTTGGGAAGAAGGCGAGTTGTTGGGAGCTCAGCTCGGGAGCAGGAGGGGAGGCTGCAGCCGGGAGGAGAGACTGCCTGGTTTCTCCTTTGTTTCTTTTTTCCCTGTGGGAGCTCTCTGCAGAGTTACGGGCTGGTTGCAGTCTTGGTTCTTTTCAACCGCGGGACCTTCACCGAGTCGTGAGTTTTTTTCTTCCATTGGGAGAACTTTCTGTTTCCCTGCCCCCTCCCCCCTCCTCCCTCGCCACCCGGCGGAGACCAGGGATCCCACAGCGCCGCCCGGTGACGAGCGCTGGACATTGCAAGTTCCACTCCTCTAGTGATCCAACAGCGCCACCTGGTGACTACTATAGAACATTACAAGTTCTGCACTTTTAATAACTCAACGGTGCCACCTGGTGAACGGTATAAGACATTGCAAGTTTTTACATCTCCAGTGACGCGACGGCGCCCCCTGCTGACTGTGGCTGGAACTGCACCAAAGAGTGCTAAAAATTGAACTATTTGATTTTCTTTTTTGCCGGTTTTATCGGTTTTGTTCTTGAAGGGGATTATTGGTGGGTATAGGGGTATTGCTTGGTTGGTTTACTTGGTTTTTTTTTTTTCCCCTTCTTTTTTCCCTCGTGTTACGTTAATACACACATACTTAATAAAGGGCTGTTATTTTTCCTTTTTTCCCTTTTCCATAATTTGCTTTCCTTCAATCGGAGCCTCTTAATTTCGAATCTATAATTGCTAGAGAAGAAGTTTTGGGTCTTTTTCTCCTAATCCATCCTCAGCAAAAGACCCTTGTCTCAATTAAACTGAGACATTTTTGGCGCCCAACGTGGGGCCAGTAGAGAGGAAAAGTGGAAAAGGAATAACTGCCCTTGTGTGACTTTATACGTGTTTGTGAACCTGTAAGCACCATGAAGTCTAAGATTGCTGCTCTTCTGTGGTATATGATTATGCCAAGATCTATGTCCTACCTGTCAATGTTTTTCAGCTCCGACACTATGACCCTCATTGTAATAAGTATGTTTGAGATCTCGCACTGGTGTTATGATATAGAAAACTCAGCACCTGTTATTTTCCTTCGGGATATGTTCTCACGGATATATTATTGCTCTAACCTACACTGCCTCCTTTGGGGTTTTAAGGATAATGGCACCTACCCCTATGGAGAAACACAGGGGGGTATATTTGCTCAGCCCTTCATACATTTT
>NW_020955932.1:496528-498075 GCF_003031625.1 Empidonax traillii
GAAGAATGTGCTCTACTCTGCATCTGGGGATAAAGGCCTCTCCTGGAGCCTCTGGCAGAAGGTGCCTGGCGAGACCCGAGGCCGCCCACTTGGATTCTGGAGCCGAAGCTACAGAGGGTCAGAAGCCAATTACACTCCAACAGAAAAGGAAATCCTAGCAGCTTATGAAGGAGTACAAGCTGCCTCAGAAGTGATTAGCACAGAAGAACAGCTCCTCCTGGCACCTCGGCTACCGGTATTGAGTTGGATATTCAAAAGGAAGACGCCCTCTACGCATCATGCCACTGATGCCACCTGGAGCAAATGGATCGCCCTGATCACGCAGCGCGCCCGCATTGGAAACCCAAACCGCCCTGGGATACTAGAAATCATCACGAACTGGCCGGAAGGTGAGAATTTTAGTCTAGCAGAAGAAAAAGAAGAGGAACAGGTGGTACGGGCAGAGGAAGCCCCAGCGTACAACCAACTACCAGAAGAAGACATACGCTACGCACTCTTTACTGATGGTTCCTGTCGTATCGTAGGGATGAAACGTAAATGGAAAGCAGCTGTATGGAGTCCCACACGACAAGTTGCAGAAGCCATGGAAGGAGAGGGTGAATCAAGCCAATTTGCAGAACTCAAAGCTGTCCAGTTGGCATTGGACATTGCTGAACGAGAGAAGTGGCCAAAACTTTACCTCTACACAGACTCATGGATGGTGGCCAATGCCCTGTGGGGGTGGTTGGACAGATGGAAGAAGACCAATTGGAAACGTAGGAGAAAACCCATCTGAGCCGCTGATATATGGCAGAACATTGCTACCCGGGTAGAAAAGTTGACTGTGAAGGTCCGCCACGTAGACGCCCATGTGCCCAAAAATCGATCCAATGAGGAGCATCTCAACAATGAACAGGCAGACCGAACTGCACAAATTGAGGTGTCACAGGTAAACCTAGACTGGCAGCACAAAAGTGAACTGTTCTTAGCACGATGGGCCCATGATGCTGCCGGCCATCAAGGCAAAAATGCCACCTACAGATGGGCACGAGACCGAGGGGTGGATCTAACCATGGACGTTCTCTCTCAGGTTATCCATGACTGTGAGACATGCGCTGCCATTAAACAGGCTAAGAGACTGAAACCCCTGTGGTATGGTGGACGATAGAATAAATACAAATATGGGGAGGCTTGGCAGGTTGATTATATCACACTGCCACAGACCCGTCAAGGTAAGCGCTATGTACTCACCATGGTAGAAGCCACCACTGGATGGCTGGAAACGCATCCTGTGCCCCACGCCACTGCCAGAAATACCATCCTGGGCCTCGAAAAACAGGTCCTGTGGCGGCACGGCACCCCAGAGCGGATTGAATCAAATAATGGGACACACTTCAAGAATAGTTTAGTCACCACCTGGGCGAAAGAGCATGGCATTGAATGGGTCTATCACATACCATACCATGCAGCAGCTGCCGGGAAAGTTGAAAGGTGCAATGGACTGTTGAAGACTACCCTGAAAGCATTGGGTGGAGGGACTTTCAAACACTGGGATCAACACCTAGCAA
>NW_020955932.1:498310-502316 GCF_003031625.1 Empidonax traillii
TAGTCACCACCTGGGCGAAAGAGCATGGCATTGAATGGGTCTATCACATACCATACCATGCAGCAGCTGCCGGGAAAGTTGAAAGGTGCAATGGACTGTTGAAGACTACCCTGAAAGCATTGGGTGGAGGGACTTTCAAACACTGGGATCAACACCTAGCAAAGGCTACATGGTTAGTCAACACTAGGGACTCCGTCAATCGAGCTGGCCCTGCCCAGTCAGAGTCCCTTCACACTGTAGACGGGGACAAGGTCCCAGTGGTTCGCATAAGAGGTATGTTAAGTAAAACAGTTTGGATTAGCCATGCCTCGAGCAAAGGCAAATCCATTCGTGGAGTTGTCTTTGCCCAAGGGCCTGGTTGCACATGGTAGGTGATGCAAGAGGATGAAAAAACCCGGTGCATACCTCAAGGAAATATCATCTTAAAGTAAACAGGCCATAACTCAGTATCTGCATTTGTACCTATATATATATATATATATATATGTAAATGTGTACGTGGTTTAGTATAATATATGTATGTATGGAGTTCAAAAAAGTTCATCTTAATAGATGTATAGTGACATAAGAAAGGAAAGAAAAATTAGGGGTGGATAATGTCATAATTCTGATTTTAGAAAGGAATTTTGCCTTTCCTTTCCCCTTCTTCCCCCTCCCCCCTGCATGAATGCTATTCAAGAACCATCAAGTGAACAAAAGAGTCGGTCTGGCTCCTAACGACCGAGAATTAGTCTCCTGGCAACGACGGGGGAGGAGTTGGGAAGAAGGCGAGTTGTTGAGAACTCAACTCGGGAGCAGAAAGGGAGGCTGCAGCCGGGAGGAGAGACTACCTGGTTTCTCCTTTGTTTCTTTTTTCCCTGTGGGAGCTCTCTGCAGAGTTACGGGCTGGTTGCAGTCTTGGTTCTTTTCCACCGCGGGACCTTCACCGAGTCGTGAGTTTTTTTCTTCCATTGAGAGAACTTTCTGTTTCCCTTCCCCCTCCCCCCTCCTCCCTCGCCACCCGGCGGAGACCAGGGATCCCACAGCGCCGCCCGGTGACGAGCGCTGGACATTGCAAGTTCCACTCCTCTAGTGATCCAACAGCGCCACCTGGTGACTACTATAGAACATTACAAGTTCTGCACTTTTAATAACTCAACGGCGCCACCTGGTGAACGGTATAAGACATTGCAAGTTTTTACATCTCCAGTGACGCGACGGCGCCCCCTACTGACTGTGGCTGGAACTGCACCAAAGAGTGCTAAAAATTGAACTATTTGATTTTCTTTTTTGCCGGTTTTATCGGTTTTGTTCTTGAAGGGGATTATTGGTAGGTATAAGGGTATTGTTTGGTTGTTTTACTTGGTTTTTTTTTTTTCCCTTCTTTTTTCCCTCGTGTTACGTTAATACACACATACTTAATAAAGGGCTGTTATTTTTCCTTTTTCCCTTTTCCATAATTTGCTTTCCTTCAATCGGAGCCTCTTAATTTCGAATCTATAATTGCTAGAAAAGAAGTTTTGGGTCTTTTTCTCCTAATCCATCCTCAGCAAAAGACCCTTGTCTCAATTAAACTGAGACACAACCCCTGCACCCCACTCTTCCAGGCATTTGCATCCTGATATATCATGCACTGCAGAGTCAAGCCTTGGGCCATGCTCTGTTCTGGTGTTCACCAGGACAGGTCAGAGCCTTGCCACCACCTTCTGACCTCATGTTTGCATGGAAATTGGTCTCCTGTGTGGCTTTTCCACACACTGAGCTTACTTTCAAAAAAGTGCATCAGACTCACCTAGGGAAGACAACTGAGGGTCATCCTTACCATCTGCACAACTCTTTTTTTCCTGAAAAACCCCTGTGCTGGATGGACATGTAAACAAGCCCCACCACCGCCTCCACTCATAAGCAAGAGTAAATCTGACCCTGGGATCTGTGAGCAATACTCAATGATCGTATTCCCAGAGTACTTCTCTGGTCACCTTCCTGTTTGGTAACCTGTGCTTCAGCCCCATCACTTTCTCCTTCATGTCCAAAGTCAATAGGGTCATTGTCACACTCTGGCAATGGCACATGAGTTTGGCAGACATGTAGACAGGCAAGGATCAGAGAGATACAGAGGCCTAAGACCTTGGAAAGATCCCCAGTTAGACTTGGAAGTAAACTAAAGCTAAAGTAGAGTAAACTAAAGATCAGTATCAAGTTTGGATCAAGTCCTCCCAATCCCTGGGGTGTTTGAGGTCTAGAGTTTCTATTTGGTCTTTTGAAGAGACAAATGACTAACCTGAGAAAGCTTTGAAAATTTTTAATTTCATATAAGACAACAAAATCCTAAATGAAATAACGTCAGAAGATTGTTTTTCATATCCAGCTGCTCCACAGCTTACAGTAAAAGCTCATCATTGCATTAGGACAATCTGTGCTGCAAAGTAAATCCAAATTCAAAAGGGAAAAAAACCCCCTAACTCTGCTCCCTCTAAAGAGCTAATAAACAGAACTTACCACCCCCTACTTCCTTTACACATACAGCTCTGAAAGACAAGCTGCATTATTCTCTGACTACTTTTATTCAATTTAAGAAATTATTTTGATTTTTTTCATCCAGCTATTTATTCCCCTCGCTTTGCTCTCTCTACAACCACTTAAACGTGAATGCAGAATCTAGGTGCCTGTTGTGGAGTTGCGCTTGTTTCCAGCATCCAGCAGATCTCTAAACAGGTCCAAAAATGCAATGAACTTTTGAAGCCACATCAAGCAAAGCCTTCACATTGGGAGAAGGAGAAAACTGTATCTAAGAGTTTGAGTGCTCCTGAGAAGCAGCTGTGCTAACAATGCATGCTTGCAACCTGATTTCATGCCCATATCAGAAGGCAAAGCAGTCCCAATTTAGAAAGTTTGGAAATCATTTCCAGATCTGACAGTCCTCCTAGGCTAAAACCTGGAGTTAAGGGGTTTTAAAGTCCATCTTTAATCAAGATGACAAATTTCTAAAAGCATGAGCCATTTTACTTCCTCAACAAGAATAACAAGAAAGGAAACTCTTCTCTTTTATTTTTTTTTTTTAATCAAGTTGGAAAGAGAGAAAGTAATGAGAATGGAACCTATAATAGCAGCAAAACCAGTCCCAGTAGAAACAACAAACCCTGCAGCAAAACACTGGGAACCTTCTCCACCAAGGTTCTCCCACAGACTCTTGCCTTTCTTGCTAGGCTTTGGATGAGCTCTAAACCTCGGATTGCTGGTGCCCTAAGAATACCTGTACTTCCCAGCAATGAGGCTAGATCTTACCATGGATTTCATCTGACCACCTATTTTTTTATGCTGCCCTTGTCTCTTCACCAAATGCATGCTTAATTGTGGCACTCATGCATTCAAAACCCTATGTGCCTACATGTTATGGTAGGCAAAAATGAGATGCTGAATTTTCTGAACATGGCTTAAATCCTATTCAATTGGCCCTCCATGCATCATGGACTACATTTTGGCAGTTATTAATGCTGCTTTTCAAGATCACTGCAGACTCACAAATCACAGATACTCCAGAGATGGGTAGTTAAGAAGCAAGAAAAACCTCAAAGACATATGGTTAAACAAATCAGTCATCAGTTCACTGGGACAGCATTCACTTCCATCACAGCAATCTGTCGGATCCCAGAACTGATTTTACGTGGTTCATTAGAAAATAGCCTTTCTTGCTACTAGTTGGGTCAAGAGTCAAAATTGCTGTCTAATTGCATGTCTCAGAGCACAAGGCAAGAGTTTTTCAGTCCTGGAGTGTGGGGAGTGAACGGATGAGATCTTACAAAGAATGCAGAGAGATGCTGGAAGAACCTCAGTGGGCCTCCCAGGAAGACATCCATCTTGGAGAGCTCTGACAGCCGGGACCAAGAAAGAGTCCGCAGTCCTGTGATAAGAGGACAGGCCTCCCAGGACCCCCCTCTCCTAACACTCCCTTTCCCTCTCCTGGGCCCCCAAAGACCACACCTTCCCTTCCTCCCCTGGCGATCCCTTCCCCCTGAATGAATAAACA
>NW_020955932.1:502623-506983 GCF_003031625.1 Empidonax traillii
GACATCCATCTTGGAGAGCTCTGACAGCCGGGACCAAGAAAGAGTCCGCAGTCCTGTGATAAGAGGACAGGCCTCCCAGGACCCCCCTCTCCTAACACTCCCTTTCCCTCTCCTGGGCCCCCAAAGACCACACCTTCCCTTCCTCCCCTGGCGATCCCTTCCCCCTGAATGAATAAACATATCCTCCTAACCAATATCTTCAAGCTCCCTTATCAGAAGTCCTCGAGATTCGAGGGTTCAAAACCAAACCTACCCCTATCCCAGAACCTTCTATACCCTCCCTATAAAAGCACCAGTGTAATAAAGGAATCGGCCATTTTGCTGGACATGTAACCTGCGTGTACTTGTCTCTTTTCCCACGCAAGATGTGCACTGGGACGGATGATTGGGCATTTAACCCCCCCATTCATCACTGGAGGGTGTTGTCCAAAGGGGAAAGAAAACAGAAGGGAAAGACTATATGTGAGCAATTCAGCCCTACTCTCAGTAGGGCAAAAAAAGTCACTGAAACTGGGATTAGCCAAATCTTGTAATAGAAAGCAAGAGTCCTGTTGGTAAACTGGCACTTGCACCTAAGAGATGTGTGTGCTGGGGAAAAAGAGCTCAAAGAATGAGTCAAAGCAGACCAGAAGAGGAGAATAAACAGCATCTGAAGCCAAAAAATGATGGTTGGACCTTTTTGAGCATTTAACTTGAGTTAATTAAGCATGCAGCAATAGCAGTTGTTAAAAAAGAACAATTCCCAACTTAATCAAATTACATTGCTGGAAATGATACTTAGCAACCTCAGTAGAGAAACCCAGTAAATATCACGTTAAATACCTCAGTTATGATCATTATTAATAATAAATCATGTCTACTGTTGTTTTTGTTTGTTTGTTTGTTTACCAACAACTAGCATACTTTATGGCTCTGCACAAACCTAAACACACCATTTTATTAAATTTCAGGTAGTGTATCCTCCTAAAATGCTCATGTGCTAATAATCTATGCTAGGCTTTTTGGCAGGAATCAAAGAACTCAAACAACTTGAAATAACATCAGCAAAAAATTATTTGTCCTCATCCTTAGCTGCAGAGAAAACAGAGTTTTTATTGGCTCAGTTAGTTCTCAATAGATTTCTGGTTTCAATTAAAACTTTGAGTCTGAGAACCTTAAAATAAAAAAAGTCAAAACAAATAAGAGATGGAAAAGAAGTCTCCATTCACTGTTTCTGCTTTTTATTTTTTTCCCTTGCTTTTACATAACCCTTCTGAGTTAAGAGCAGAGACTCCATTATTTGGAGTTTTTCTCCTTTCATCTAAAAAACAAATGGAAATGAAAAAGGTTTCTCCTTTGAGTAGAAGGAGCTTCTGATGAGGGGAGTAATCTCAGTGAAGGACAAGGAAGTGCAGAAAGGTATGTGTGAAGCAGCCACTTGCACATTTGCCCTTTAACATGCCCCATACCTGGAAGTGTTCAAGGCCAGGTTGGATGGGGCTTTGAGCAACCAGGTCTAGCAGAATGTGTCCCTGCCTATGGCAGAGGGGTTGGAATGAGATGGTCTTTAAGGTTCCTTCCAACTCAAATAATTCTATATCATATCATTTATGATTCCCTGATAGGCATATTTTTTTTGTTGTCTATGATAAAAGGTCCTGGACATTTGTTTCCTCAGGTTCATGCTGTCGCTGTCTAACGTTTGCAGTTGATGGCTGATGATATCATTACTGTAGCCTGCACCAAGTTAGTTTTGGCTGCAGGGGTTGTCAGATCAGTAATTACTCCCATTTGGGCCCATAATATTCCACATGAGATTGGAGTTGCCAGCAATCCTTTCCCCCTGGAATCCTCTCATCAATACCAATAGGCTCAGATGCTCTCCCTGACAGTGGAGCACTTGCTGGCTCCAAGCTCCACTTGCCCCCCACATCCTTTATGGTGTTACAAACGGACGCAGAAGGACACACGGGGTGCCTCCCCCCGCTCCCCCGCCCGCGGGCCGGTAGCTAACGAAACACATCTGCTTGTGGGAAACAGCCTGCCAGGCCCCAGCTACCCCCCTCCCTCCATCCTCCTCCCAGAGCCCGGTTGGGCTCGCCCCGATCTCGGCAGCAGCGGGGGCACCTCCACCCCATGGCACAGGGATGAGCGTTGCCTCCCGCCCCCCCACATCTCCCCATACATTCCCCATGCTCGTCCCCCGTGCATGAAGTCCCCCGCATCTCCCCTTGCATCCTCCCGTGAGACAGACCTGCATGCCAGGGAGTAGCTGAGCCGGATGTCCCCCTGTCCCCCCCCCTCTCGCCTCCACGGGTCGGGCTCCCGGCGGCCAAGTGCCCTTTGAGCATCAGGTGTCAGGTCCGGGATTATCTGGGCCGTTTATCTGAAGCGGAAATGAATCGGAAATCCTTCTCTCACCTGCCTTTTGGAGACATAAATACAGCAGGCAGGGAAGGGGCAGCGGCAGAGCGGGGACCGCCGGTGCCCGGTGGGATTCACACACACACATAGTCACACTCACAAGCACACTGACACACACATACCGGGGAACGAGAGCGGAAGCGACCCGATTTCCCAGTGCCCGCCGGGAGAACCCGGCGAGGAAGGGGTTTGAGTGTGTGAGTGCCCAGCAGAAGCCTTGCGCCAGGACTGGGGTTGACAATAGCCGCCCGCGGCTGCAGGCTCCGTTTGTGTCGTCCCCCCGTCACCCCCAAACAATCACCTCCCCGATAATATCGGCGATATTCAGACTAAAACTCCACTTCCACCCGGAGGGGGCGGGGGGAGGGTGCACCAGGGGCCCAAGGAGACAATCACCGACTTATTGATAACCATTATTAAGCCACCGAGCGGGGGGAGGGGGGCGCATTGCTAATTACTCCCCCCTTCTCCACCCCCACGCCTCCTCCCCTACTAAAACGTCGATTTTCGGGGCTGCATGTCCTTTTTAATGTCAAAACAAGGCGGGGCACCCCGGGGCAGCGGAGCTCCCCCTCCTCCCCCAAGCGCTCCCGCGGAGTCCCACGCGCGCGCGCACACACACACACACACAAATCCCCATAAGGCTACAATGTTGCTCTCTAGCTCCAATTTACGAAGCGAGGAGGGGTCGTGTCCCCTACAATTTCCACACGCACACACATAGCTGCCACCTACACATATAAACACATATATGCTACCAAAGGGGGCGGGGGGATAAGGAGGGGGATAAGAGGGGTAACTACATTATGCAAACTCCTTTAAAAATTCCAACCCTTTCTCAGTATCACGGTCTTCACTCCCTCTCTCTCTCACACACAAACACACACACACCCCAACGGGCACAAAGCATGGGGATGGAAGGGGTCGGAAGAGGAGAGGAGGACTCGTATGCATTGCACAGAGGAGGGATATTCCCCCTCCAAAAAAAAAAAAAAAAAAAAAAAAAAAAAAAGCCCTTCCAGCGCCATTGCAAAATCGCAACCCACACAAAAAAGGAGACAACATTAACTTTTGCATGCAGAAGGGGAAAATGGGGGGGAAGGGCGGAGGTAAAAGGAGAGAGGGGCACGATCCTCCTGCAATCCCGATCATCAAGACAGACCTTTTTTCGATGGCCCAGGTTTTTTGTTGCTTTTGGTTGGTTGGGTTTTGGTTTTCTTTTACTAACCCATATCCCCAAAACGGCAGAGTGGGCTTCTTAGTAGCTTCCCTTTCTTTCTTCCTCTTCTTCCTCCTCCTCCTCCCTCGGTTTCCCCCTTCTTGTCTCTTCTCTTTTAGATCCCCGTTTCAATCCCTTGCCACAGCCCCCAAAGGTGCTTTTGCTTGTGTTGCGGCAAACCCATGGCGGTGTTCATCTGTCAGATGGGGATGGAGGGGAGCGCCCGGCCGCGCAGCGCACGCAGAGCGCAGAGGGAGGAGGGCAGGGGGAGGAGGAAGTCACCGAGGAGAGGGAGATGGACGGACAGACAGACGGAGAGATAACTCGAGATAAAGGGTAGATAAATAGAACGATATAGAGCGAGAAAGGGGAGAAAATGGCGTCTTGGAAAGCCGGAATCCCGGAGTAAATCAAATTACACGCAATACCCAGAGCAGTTAACGGCTAATTTTAGCAGGATCCAAAATAAAATGAAAAGAAACAAGGGAGGTGGGTAGGAGAAGAAGGAAGAGGGGAGGTGAGAGAAAGGAAGAAGGGGGAAAGGAGGAAAAAAAGGGGGGAGAAAAAAAAATCATCAATGCATTGGATAAAATCCTGGATCTGAAATCGATGGAACTTGTCTCTTGCTTCTGGCTCTTGGCTCTCTTGCTTTTTCTTTTCTTTTCCTTCTTTTTTTTTTTTTTTTTTTTTTTTTTTTTTTTTTTTTTTTTTTTTTTTTTTTTTTTTTTTTTTTTTTTT
>NW_020955932.1:507258-507462 GCF_003031625.1 Empidonax traillii
TTTTTTTTTTTTTTTTTTTTTTTTTTTTTTTTTTTTTTTTTTTTTTTTTTTTTTTTTTTTTTTTTTTTGAGGAGAAGGAGGAGGGACTTTTTGTTTGGGAGCCTTTGTAAGTGGGGCGAGGTGGGGGGAAGCGTTTACGGTTTTGCTTTTCCCGACGAGGAATTCCCCCCGGGACGAGGAAGGACGAAGGGGAGGAGGGGGTAA
>NW_020955932.1:511291-525914 GCF_003031625.1 Empidonax traillii
CTGTGTGGGCAACGAGGGTGGCATCATCAGCGTAAAGCAACTCATGGACAAGATGATTTAAGGTCTTAGTGTGAACCTTCAGTTGCCTTATGTTGAATAGACTCCCATTGGTATGATATCGAATGTAGACACCATTTTCATCATCGAGGTCTGCTGTGGCCCTTTGGAGCATCATGCTGAAGAAGACTGTGAATAGAGTTGGTGCAAGAATGCAGCCTTGCTTCACACCATTGACTATTGGAAACGGTTCAGAAAGTGCATCACCATATCTGACTTGACTGCGCTGGTCCTCATGAAGCGACGACCTACGCTGCCTTATCCAAAAGGTTCCTGCAGGTGATAAGATCATTATCCTTGGTGATTTCAATGCTAGAGTAGGAAAGAACTCTGAAGCCTGGAAAGGAGTACTAGGCAAGCATGGTGTTGGGAACTGCAATGGTAATGGTCGTCTTCTGCTAGAGTTTTGTGCTGAGCAGCAGCTTACCATCACCAACACTATCTTTCAGCAGAAAGATAGTCTGAAGACAACCTGGATGCATCCTAGGTCCAAGCACTGGCACCTCATTGATTATATCTTGGTCCAACAGAGAGATATCCACGATGTCCGTCACACCCGCGTGATGCCTAGTGCAGAATGTCAAACAGATCATCACCTTGTGCGCTATAAACTTAACCTCCACCTTAAGTTCAAACCTAAAAGGGGCGGCATTCCTAGAAGGAGACTTCAAGTTAACAGTCTTCAAACAACTACAGTGAGGGACAGTTTCCAGGCAAATCTTCAATCCAGGCTCGAAGCTCATTCCACAGATCCCTCTCCCGAAGCTCTTTGGCAACTTATTAAAAATAGCATTCTGCAGTCCTCTGAAGAATCTTTAGGGTTCTCCTTCAAGAAAAACAAGGACTGGTTTGATGAAAACAATCATGAGATCCAGGAATTGTTGAGTAAGAAGAGAACTACTCACCAAACCCACCTTGCTCAGCCATCTTGTCATATAACAAAAGCAGCCTTTTGACTCGCATGCAGCAAGCTACAACAGAAACTTCGTGACATCCAGAACAAGTGGTGGACCAATCTAGCGGAAAAAATCCAATTATGCGCAGATACAGGTGACTACAGGGGATTCTATGAGGCTCTGAAAACAACCTACGGTCCTACACACCAGGTTCAAAGCCCTTTACTCAGTGCAGATGACCAAATGCTTCTCACAGATAAAGTTTCCATTTTGAATTTTCAGACTCTTCAGTACCAACCGTGTAGTTCAAGACTCAACAATGCAGTATATTTCACAACAACCAATGAAAACTGAACTGGATATGGCCCCCACCATGGGAGAAATTCTTAAAGCGATACAGCAGGTGAAAATTGGCAAGGCAGTTGGGGTTGACGGAATCCCACCTGAAATTTGGAAGCACAGTGGCCTAGCACTCCGTGCTAAATTTCATGAATTTGTGGTGCACTGTTGGGAACGAGGTGAACTGCCTTCAGACCTTCATGATGCTGTCATCGTCACCTTGTACAAGAGGAAAGGAGATAAATCAGACTGCTCAAATTACCAAGGTAGTACTCTGCTCTCCATTGCTGGTAAAATCCTTGCAAAAATTCTTTTGAACATATTAATACCTGCCATAGCAGAAGATCTTCTACCTGAAAGTCAGTGTGGTTTCCGAACCAACAGAGGTACTGCAGACATGGTATTTGTTCTCAGACAACTGCAAGAGAAGTGTAGGGAACAGAACAAAGGACTCTATGTTACCTTTGTTGATCTTACCAAGGCTTTCAATACTGTGAGCAGAAAAGGTCTGTGGCAGATTTTGGAATGTTTAGGATGTCCTCCCAAGTTCCTCAAAATTATCATCTCACATTTCTCTGTAATCAGGCAGCATACAAAAGTTGTAGGGTTCAATGATGCAGTGCTTGCTGACAGACCAGCAGAAGACCAGAATCTGCCCTTTGCTCAGGCTGTTCAGACATGAGTCCTTTTGAAAACCTTTAAATGTTTGTCTCCTGTAGCTCTTTCAACATCCATCAGTTTGTCACTGCTCATAGAGTTGTGGTTATATTTCACAGTCTTTCCCAAGAAAACAAGCGACTCTGATCTCATAAGTGCATGAAATTCTTTCCCTCATCAATTACTTCAAAGAAACTAATTACTAATAAGCATCAAAACCTATCCTGGATTCTCATTCATCACTGATCTACGATGGTGTGGATTTCCATCACAGTTTTCATACTGATTACAATTTTGCATATATATGTACATATAGCCTTGAATATATGTACTTATGTATATGTAAGGCTTTATAAACTCATATAGAAGCAGTAACATGAATACACAACACATTAGCAGAAATATCAGTCAGTGGAGCACAGGACTGGCAGGAAGTAATTGAAAGCTACATAATTTAGGATAGGGAGTGAATGGAAATACTCTACTCAAGAATTCCATGTATAAAGAATTGTTTAATCTAGCTGGGAGAGTCATAAAAGGAATTGATAATTAGAAGTTGAATTCAGAGAAAAGATCACATTGCAATGAAGATGTACATGGTTCATAGTGATTAATCATTCCAGAAACTTAATAGATTGGTAGGTAAAAATCAACATTAAATGACATTATGGTTGGTGAAATTGCAAAGAACGAAAGTCCAGGGCAGCCTGACATAACAAACTGCACCACCTGTTTTGGGCAAACAAAATGCATTTTAATGCAATAAGATGCTTCTTGCAAGCACAGAACAAAAAACTGGACAAACACTGCAGTACTGGCTCTGACTTGGACCCTCAAATCTGAAAGTGCTGATGTGATCCTTGGGTCTGCAGCCAGGTGGTATGGCACTACTAAGGTTGAAATTGAGTGGCTGTTTATGAGTCTGACAGCCACATTTTAAAACATATGGGGACAACATTGGAGAGGGTATAGAAAAGAGCCACAGAAATGACTGAGGACTGGAGAAAATGATTTGCAGGGCAAATGTTGAAAAATCATGTTTAGCTATCAAAAGTAGATTTGATTTCAGATGGAAAAATCCTTGTAGGCAAGAAAATTGTATGGTACCAAGGGACCAGAGTTAGGTACCTAGTTTCTCAAAGGAACAGGGCTGGGACCATTCCTCCCTTCAGCATTTCCCACATAACAGTTTGACTGACCCCTACACACTGTAAATCCAACTGATTTCTAATTCTGTCCACATATTGTAATTGAAAGACCTCCACTCATAACTTAGGGTTCACTTTGGGGCTGGGTGTTATCTTGCCCTGGTGCAATTCTGGATTTGGCCTGGGAACTTTCTGGAAACAAAGTTTAACTGAATTAAATAAAACTATTCTTTAGCCTAAGCCAAGTTGAAGCACTGATGACCCTGACAGGATGGAGACAGACTAGTGTTGCCTCGTGCGAGCCCCAATGGAAACTTCACACACACCAATATGATATTTTGGAAACTTCATCTTTATTGGAAATTATACTTACTTTTATACAGTTCAATAACTACCATATATTTGACTACTTAACTTGTTATTGGTCACACACACAAAACACACACTTCACACGATTAAGCTACATTATTATTGGCTAGCTAACATATCTTATTTTTCTAAATTCTTCTCCTTCTAAATCTAACCACAACACTCTATTTACATGCCTCCTGGCAGGTCCAGCTCAACCTCCCACCTGCAGGTGTTGTTTTTCTCGTTCCTGCAGATGTTCAGTCCTTGTCGTGTTCTCAAAACACTTAGTCCTTGAAACTCCTCAAATTCCCACCAGTTGGTCCACTCCTGCCTTAACCCAAAAGGTGTCTAATTCTCCTACAGACTAGATGGCCTAGATGGTCCTTTATGACTTGGAAATCATGGAAATGAATTTGCAGAAGAATCATGTAAATGTCTCTTGAACTTTGACTGACAGTAATGTGTACACAGTGCAGTTCTCATGAAAGGTGCCATGTAGCACCAAGCAAGATCTTCCTACTCCTTGTTTCTAATAGCCAATGGCTGAAGAAACACTGCCATGAGATGAGGACAAATCCTGACTTTTCCTAAGAAATTGTTGAATCACTGAAACTGGAGGGTTTTGCTTTGACTGAATTTGGCTCAGAAAATTTCTTCAACTCAAGATGGAGAATGCCTCACCTTCATGGTAAGATCCCACTGGTGATGTGTGATATCATCACTTCTATTTCAAATCTGTCCAGAGCAGATACCCGAACCTCATCTTCCAGGTCAGTGCTCCAAGTATGCCACAGTGGGCTGTTCTTGGATGGATCTGTTGTTGTATTTTATTGGGCTGCTCTGTTAGGCACAGATAACATTAATTAGATCAGAAAGACTTGATTTATTTTGTCCAAGTATGTTTTCAGTTCCATGGAGAAGGTAACAATTTTTATTTCTCATGAAAAAACACAGAATGGTCCTGGCTTTATTAAAATATTAAGTGTACTCACAAAAATACCCATACCAACAACCTTCAGAGAAGGTTGCTTCCCAATCTGAGGGAAAACCAGACAAGAAATGCCAGCTCTGCAAAACCAACAGCTGATTGATTCTCTGTGCTCCAGGGAATGTGCAGTGCAACTTTTTAATTCTCACCATCATTTATCAATGTTCTCTTTTCACAGTTTCTTTAAAAACTCAAAACTATGCAGGTGCATGAGTCTGACGTGGGTGGGTTTTGCCACATGCCTATAGTACTCCCTTGCTTCTTACACCTCGGCATCTTCTTCTTGCCCTTTTCCCTAGCAACCTCTGTAATTTGTGAAGTTTTGGGTGATTTTGGTTGAATAGTCATGAAGCATTGCCTTCTGCTGGCAAGTTGCACACCGAGCTGTGAGTGGTTCCTGCAACGCCTTGGTTGGGAAGGAGATTAAAAGAGTAAAGATTTTATATAAAGATATTTAAATCTTGGAAAAGAAAAGAGAGCAAAGTCAGAAAGAAATCACCAAAAGCGTTGTTTGTGTCCATAGAATTTAATACACAAATATGGGTTTATGTTGGTTTTTTTCTTTTTTATTTTGCTTATGTTTTAAAATATCAACAGATGAAGCATTTCTTGCTCCAGCTGCACAACACTGTGCTCATTCAGTTGCATGTGTGATTGTGAGAGACTTGTACAGTACTTGTTCATGAGGGGTGAAATGCAGACTAACAGCATGGGTGATAAAAAGTCACCATCAATAAAAATTGTCTAAAAATGCCACTACCTTAGGTGCTAATTTGGCCCTTGATTATAGGAGGATCTGGGCAGCTCATGGTCTCTTTGAAAAGCGTTTATGCTCACAATCTGCAGGACCTGAGGGGACTCCAGTGCTCCTATTTTACAAAGAGGTGAGGCATAAAAAAAATGAAAATTATTTTTATTGGGTGGCAATTGGAGCCTTGGGCAGAAGGGCTTAAATTCACATTCCTCACACCCTAGGCTCTTCTCGCCCAGCTCACAGATGAGTTTTCCTCAATGAAGTTTACACCAGCTCTGTCCAACTTAAGCTGCAAAGAGTTTAGGTAACAGGATAATTCTTTAGCTTTTTTCACTTGGACAAAACTCTCCATCTCAAATAAATTATATAATATAGAGCAGAAAACTTCTAGTGATAGCAAGCTAAAAATATAAGATTTTTTCTCTTCATCACAGCTCCTGTTCCCAAATTACACTTGCCTTGCTCAGTGTCTTAGAAAGCTGACATAGAACAAATTGTCTTATGCAAATTGCTTCTGAATGACAGCAATCCACAAAGATGGATTAATTTCAGAGGAAGTAAATCAAAGATTGTGTCATAACTATTAATCCATTTTCAAAAATGCTTTAAATTACTGAGGAGTTGCCAGCATGTCCTTTATATAATGCCACACATAAATCCAAAGACAGGAGCCAGACAGTACACGTGAGTGGGGTGTAGTGGGCTACAGGTTGTATAAGTGCAGTTTTGTTCCCCTGGATACTTCAACCTGTGTTGGGGAGAGACAACCATATAGTCTTTGCTCCCTCCTGGAGACTTTGAAGATGTGTAACGGGCAGTCAAGCATACGAGCAGTTACATTCTTTCTGTCTACTTTGTCTGCTGTTGTCCTTAAACCTAAATAAATCATTAAGGGAGTGTCCCAGTTTAAATAAGACAAGGGTCTTTTGCTGAGGATGAGTTATGAGAAAAGACCCAAACTCCTCTCTCTAAGCAATTATAAATCCAAAATTAAATTGAAGGAAAAACAAATTATGGAAAAGGAAAAATAACAGCCCTTTATTAAAAGGTATATGTGTATTAACAGAAACATGGAAAAAAAACAACTAAAACAACCAAACAATACTCCTATACCCACAAATAATCTTCAAAAAACCAAACCGATAAACAGGCAAAGTGAAAAGTAAACAGTTCAATTTTGCACCCTTTGGTGCAATTACAACCACAGTCAATAGGGGGCACCGTTGGGTCACTGGAGATGCAGAGCTTGTAACGTCCTGTGCCAGTCACCAGGTGGCGCTGTTGGATCACTGGAGGTCCAGAACTTGTAATGTTCTGTGCCCACCACCAGGTGGTGCTGTGGGATCCCTGGTTGCCACTACGATGTGGGGGAGGGGGGGGGGCGGGGGAAGAACGCCCTCCAGGGTGTGTCAGAGATAAACCCAAAAAAAAACCCCTCAGTTTTCCTTCCCTTCTCACACACCGGGAAAGGGGAGAGGGAGAGGGGGAAAGGGACCAGACAGTTCTTATTTACTCCAGTTGGTCAGTCTCCTCTGCACAGTTTTCTCTCTCCCCCTGATATGCACAAGGACACACCGCCAGGGAAAGAAAACAAACAGGAATGGGAGAAGGAAAAAAAAAAAACACAAGGAAAAAAAACCAGCTACTATCCGAATGAAGAATCCAGACAAGGCTCCCAGCTGGCAAGCGGCTGAGGGCCGAGAGCAGCACCAAGCTTCCCCTCCGACCTGTGCTGCAGCCAACAGCCCAACCCACCAAACTCCTCCTCCCCCGTGTCCCAGGAGAAAAAGGTAAACAATAGCCTTTCATCTACCTCGTTTCCTAGGAGACTAATCTCTCAGCCATTAGCCAGTGAGCTAACTCTTTTGTGTCCTTAAGTACTTACCTAATAGCTCTGCACACAGGGCAGAGGGAAGGGAAAAAATTCCTGCAAGGTTTTCCAAGAAACTAGCTAAACCATGACAGGGAGCAAGGACAATTATTTTTTAAAAATTTGAGTAAGGGAAAGGGAGAGGGAATATGGGCTGCTGTGAGATTGGTATTGTCACACATCTGATTTGATTGTGCCACTCCTTACTGCAGAGCCATGACTGAATTTATCAACGTCTCCTGTTGCAAGTGATAATAAACCTGATAGCTGCCCACAGCTTAATATTTTTTCTTACACTGCATATGTTCACTTTTGGTCCTTAGATTATTTTTTTCTCCAGCCTCCATCTGTTCTTTTGCCTTTGAGGTAGTTTAGTTACCATGGAAATGACAACATCATCTGGATGGGTGGAGCTTCATGCAGTGTAAAAGTTGGTTTGCTACATAAAGTGGTTTGCAAGGAATGAGGATGACTGACAAAAATAGAACATTTTATTTGATAGATTTTCATGCTTTAGTTGTGCAACAAAGAGATACTTATGCATGCTTTTGAGTGCACAAGGGATGAGGGACCTGTTCCAGGAGGGGACGTGCTTTAATTTTGCTCTGCCAGATGAAATCTTTAGTCTTTCATGACTGATTCCTTACAATCTTTAGTTGCAAGTTGGCTTTTATTTGAAAGGACCCTATTGCAAGACACTTTCCGAGTCCTATAATTGTCAGGTGGGTCAGGCAAGGTGGAGAGCTTATTCCCTGGAGATGTGCATCTTTTGTCATCAGTGCCATGAAGAAAAATAAGAGAAGTTGATTTAGTGGGTAGTTGTCATGTGCTTTACTGTGGTGGTGTGTCTGGCATTGCTTCCTTGGTCTTATGCCTTCAACAAGGCTACACAACAAATGATCCACAATCAATCCAATCCAGACATCACTTAAAACAATTGTACATAGACATCACACATTTCATCTCAATAAATCTGGCAAATCTAGGGTAAAGTCTCTGTTTATACCAAATCAGACCTTATTTCACTAGTGACCCCCTGGACTTTAGCACAGTCCCAGAAGTTATTATCCACTATTACTCCCTGTAGCACTTGCCAATGTTGATTACACAACCTTGGGGAAAATGAAGTTATTTTAGATGAATAGTGATTTTTGGCAAAGGATATTAAGAGAAGGGCCAGATATGTCAAAAAGATGAGAACTTGACTCATGAAACTTAATATTAAGGCCTGTATAGTCTCTGAAATGCTTTTAGTCTAGTTCATACGTTCAGTGGATGTCTCTTAAAGAACCTGAAGTTCTCTCTGCTTGTCTAATCAGGTATGTGAATTGTGACTTATTAATGTAATATAATAAGACACAACCCGGCAGTTAGGGTTTCCAACAACCAAATCTTTGATTAACAGAAAAAATCCCTCTTATATACCCTTGGGTAACACATGACTCTTCTGACCAATCACAGTGGGCTCACTCTGGCCATATGTGTCAGAATATAACACAGGAGACTACCGATCCCAGGATGCCTCATCCAGCATCCCTGGGACACATCTCCTACATCTCTCCCCTTCTAAATATTTAAGGTTAATTACAGAACAGTACATCTTTAAACTTTGCAAACCTTTAGCAATTACCATAGTATCACAGTGACCCAGTCCACTGTTAACTTTGGTTCTTTATTAAACTTACTTATCTGTTGGAAATGTTCTCCTTTACCTTTTGAACTTGTTTAGTATTAGTTTGAACCTTTACTTTCCTAAGGGGTATAATGTAAGCGGGTTAAACAACTTCATTGATCTGGGGGGTTTTGACCTAACTGATTAATACTTATACAACTGAAAACCTTTATTTATCGCAGGTTTATGTAGAACAGGAAAAACTCAATTTCATTTCAGTAACAGGGTAAATGTCATATACTGAACTCTTCTCGTGTGACCATGTGGCTGAGGTAATGGTACCTTTGTAAGGCTTAGTGTTTAAAGTGCTTTATACACTTACACAACTCTCATTCATTCATTCACACATACCGGTGGCTGCCGCACTCATTCTTCACATGCACACCCATGGCTTTTAGCAAAACTCTGTATTTTGCCACACTGGTCATTTTCAGTAGTAAACATCAAGTGGTAAACATAACTCTTTCTCTGCAGTTTCTTCTCTCTGCATTACTCTGGTTCTTGCTGCTGTGCGGATGCACCTATGTATGGTCTGACACACCTGGAGGGAATCCATTTCAGTTCCTTACCTGTAGATACACATGCATAACCTCTCCCCCATGTCACAAGGTCCACTGGTCTCATCTATTGCCCTGAGATTAAATCACTTATCATGACTGGTGGCTTGGGAGAGGAGAATGCCTGAAGTCTGTGTTGTCTTTCATATCTGCTTTTTTCAACACTGTCACAATTTAAAAAATGTATGATGTATATTGTTTTCCACAGACGCTCCTGTGGGCTACAGATGGACTCCCCTTTTTTTTGTTATTTTAACATGTCCTTTAAGGTATGGTGTGCCCTCTCTACTATGGCTTGTCCTGTAGGTAAATATGGGATGCCTGTGGAGTGAGAGATCCCCCAATCTGTCAGGAAGATTTTTACCTTTGCTGAAGTCTATGCTGGGTCATTATCAATCTTTTTTGGGATTCCTAGTGTTGCAAAACAGCTAAACCAGTGCCTTATTACGTCTCTTGCTTTTTCCCCAGTGTGTGTTGCCGACGTCCACTTCCCTAAACCAGCTCTCTAACTAGGACTTTTTTGGTCCCTAGCTGTCTGCAGGTTTGGTGGTGAAATAAAGAGACCTCAACTGCAGTAGCAAAAACAAGGGGTTTATTCTTCATCCTCTTTGTCTCACGTGCAACAAGGTGAGGGGAAGTGGAGAGCAGCACCAGAAATGGCTGGAAAGCCAATTCTGGAATGCAATGTTTACATTAAGCATATTTATCACACCTAGCACAGGGATCTTACAGACTACAGGTCAGGGAGCATGCAGGGAACTACTTGACACACAGTTATACACTTTTTCAAAACTTATTCATTCTATTCAAACTATTTTACACTATCATATGTTACTCTGGTATTGCTACATATAAGGTGCATTTTTTTCTACAGGTAAGGTAGGGGTTAAAAGTCCTTTTTTCTCAGTTTTAACTTGAGCTGCAGGTGTCTGCCGCATGATGTTCTTCCACAGAAGTTTAGCAGCTTCTTCTCTCACTCTCACTGAGTGTCCAAGGCCATTTGCTGGATTCCATTCTTATCTCTGAGGCCTCTTGCTGAGCAACTGCACCTGTTTTCTCAGACCTAATGTCTACCTGGTACCCAACAATTCCCCCTTTTTTTTATTTTCTAATCGAAAGGCTAAGATTTGTACAAAACTATGACAAACCAAGAGTGTCACACAAGAAAGATTACACGACACTAATTAAAATGCAAAAGAAAACAAAAATTCCAGTTTAAATTACAACAATAACCTTCTTAAGATTTGGGCCAAGGTTAAACATATCTAACCAATTAAACAGACTATCTAAACTCATATCTTTCTCTATTTTTAGCTGATCCATTAGGCTTTTTAATTGAGCAAGGCTCTGATGAATAGTTTCTGAGTGGTCAGAGAGATTCATGCAGCAAAGGCCTTCAAAGTCTTTGCAACTATGTCCATGAGCTAGAAGTAAAAAATCAATGACTACTCTATTTTTTAGGGTGGCTTTACAACTTGAGCTGACATCAGTCAACATGACATCAATTGCAGAGCTTCATTTGCTTCTTTTGCAAGCCAGCAGCCCAATCTGTCCAGTGCGGTTAAAGAAGTGGACTGTCCCTATTCCTGCAACAATGCTGGAGAATGTTCTTTCTGTGGGACCACAGATGTGGACGCCCAAATTACAATTTTTGTTGTATCATTACACGAATCTCTTTGACCTTTACTTAATGTGCATTTTTACTGGCAATTTATGAGGCTTGAACAAAGGTAATTTCCTGAATGTACAAGGACCTCCTTTTGCTTGAGAGGGGATGCTTTTCCACACTCTTGGTCCACAGATCAAAAAGACCCCACTGGGCAAGCTTAAGGGCTTGACTCCAGACTCTATTACCATAAGGTTGGGCAATTTACACCAAAAGGTGGCATTTTGATATGCTCCAGATGGAGACACTGTGGAGTGCTTAGCTGAAAAAAGATACACTATGAACAAACCATACTAATAGGCCTCAGTTAGACCTGGGTTTGACATAGCCAGAAACTTACTAGTAGGCAGTGGAAAAGTACAGAGCAGTGATAACAGACTGCAAGTATGTAAACAATGAGTAACCTGTGGCAACAATAAGGAGGAGTTTTTGGAGAAAGACAATGATTTCATATCGCATGCACAACTGCATGTACCCAATGGAAAGGGTGTTAGTGATATATGTTCGGCTCGTGATTTACAGCATTTAACCAAGGGTTTGAAGGTGTTCAAGCGCTGCAGGGTTCTGAAGGTATATAAAAGACTGGGTTAGGTAAATAAAGTGGAACATCTGCTTAAATCATATTGATTTGTGTGCGTTTGTTCACCGGAAGCTCCTCTGCCACAAGACACGTTGATTGCCAATTGACAATTAAAATTTTAATAATAGAACTAAAATAAAAGCACAATGGTGCAGTCAAACTGCCCATTACATTAATTTCTTGAGGCTCAATTGGAATTGGAGGGAAGTGCACCTTAGGGTGTTGGTTCTTAGTACACTCTGTGTATGATGTTTTATGATGGTAGAAATTTGTGTAGAAAGGCAGTCCATGGACTATGATTGAAAGGTAGACTCACTAAACAGATTCGAAATGGGTCAGTAGGAGTGGTTACAGTTAAACATAAAGTGTCAGTCCCGGTTGTATTGGCCAAGGTAACCCAAATGTTGTGCTGATCAGGGGTGATGCACTCAGGAGGCATGGCTATGGTTACTGAGGTGATGCAGAGTAAGGTCACACGAAGCATGAGAGTATCCATCTTGGTCCATGATGTGTGGAGACACAAGAATAACCTTTTCCCCAGGTTATTAAGGGGCAAGGACCCTGCCACTTGCTGGTGATTGGGTCTTTGAACATCACTTTTACCTTCCTGTCTACGGAAATGTGAGCTGGGACAAAATGACTTGCTGGAGTAAGTTCTCCTACATTCTATTAAGGAAGTTAAGGACATACAAAGTTTTGTTCAAACATTCTTGAGGAGTTAACCCTGCACTTCCTCTTTCCTGCTGTTGTAACATGTTTTTGAGTGTACGATGTGCACATTCAATCACAACTTGACCTGTAGGGGAGTGTGGAATACCTGTGATGTGCTGTATTCCCCATTGATCAAAAAATTCTTTTGTGTGTTTGGACATATAAGAAGACCCATTGTCTGTTTTAATTTGTTTGGGCACTCCCATATGTGCAAAGGTTGCGAGGAAGTGACGTTGTACGTCTCGACTTTTCTCCCCAGAATGAGCTGTAGCTACTAGAAACCCTGAGAAAGTGTCAATTGAGACATGCACATATTTCAGTTTGCCAAAAGAAGAAATGTGTGTTACATCTGCTTGCCATAGTTGTAGGGGCTCTAATCCTTGAGGGTTAGTGCCTTCTGGAGTAACTGGTATGATCAATTGACAATCTGGGCATGAAGCTATAATAGAGCAAGCTTGTTCTGATGTAAGGTCAAATTGTCTTTTTAATGCTCTGGCATTTTGATGAAAGAATTGGTGAGATAGCTTAGCTTGTTCAAACCTTTGAGGCACTATGGTCCTGCTAGAGCATCAGCATGTTGATTACCCTCTGAAATGGGACCAGGTAATAAGGTATGAGAGCATACATGCATGATAAAAAATGAAGATTGTCTATTTTCTACAACAAACTAGTTTTTTGAACAAGGCAAACAGTTCTTTGTGACTGATTTCTTTTAAATAGGAGTGTTCAATCCTTTGAACTACTCCCACTACATACTGAGAGTCTGAGACTATATTTAAAGGCTCTGGGAATAATGTGAGTGCACGAATGACTGCTGACAATTCCACAAGTTGTGGTGACCCCTCTACATGATGTATGTCTTGATGTAATTCATTATTTTTCTGCCACACTACAACTGCATTACTCGTCCTTCCTGAACCATCAGTAAAGACAGTCTGAGCATCGGTTAAAGGAATTGGGGAGCAGTGTGTCCTTAGCTTCAGTGGAAAGTTGTTTAAGCGTTGTAAGAAAGAACAAACAGGTAAATGAATATTTAGTTGACCTCTAAAATCACTTAAGGCTGTTTAAAAATCAAAACTAGCTTTTTCCAACCATTGTATATGTTCAGTTGTCATGGGCAAATACACAGTGTATGGGTCACACCCCACAAGTTCCCAGCATCCGCTGTGGTCTTTTTGAAAGATTCGTGAGATCATTTCTGGCTGAGTTGTCACTGTTTTGGAAAACTCAAGGCCTAGAAAAACCCATTCCCACAGACAAAAGAGGGTGTTATCTTTATACAATTGTCCTATGAGACCAAGAGGTTGTGAAGGTCCCTTTAAAATTACTAAAACCACCGGCTCATTTAAGAGGTGGCAATTGCCCTGGCATGAATTAAGTTTCTGCTCTACAGTATGTAAAGCAGCAACAACTTCTGGTGTCAGTTGTCTGGGCGATATCAACTCTGGATCTCCTTTCAAAAGGCAGAATAATGGATGGAGTTCATCTGTGGAAATTCCTAGGATTGGTCTAAGCCAGTTCACAATCCTAAGCAGTCTTTGTAGGTCACTGAGAGTCTGCACTGAGATGGAGAGAGAAACTTGCTGGGGATGAATAGTTGACTGAGTGATTTTCCATCCCAGGTAATGCCAAGGTGAATCCTGCTGTACTTTTTCTGGTGACAAGTGAAGGCCACGAGCATTTACAGCTTCAATTGAGACTTTTAAGGCTTTTTGCATCAGTGCTGTATTGGTTGCACAGACTAATATGTCATCCATGTAATGATAGATGTAGACTTCTGGATGCTGTTGACACACTGGTGACAAAGCTGCAGACACATATGGCATATGGTTGGACTGTTTTTCATACCCTGGGGAAGAACCTTCCAGTGGTAACAAGAGTGTGGTTCACTGGCATTGACAGATGGTACTGAGAATGTGAATCTTTTTGCATATTCTAGGTGTAAGGGGATGGAGAAGAAGCAGTCTTTTAAATCAAGGATAGTCAATGGCCAATCTGCGGAAACACAGATGGTGAAGGCAGGCCTGGTTGTACAGCTCCCATAGGTTCAATGATGTCATTGATGCATCTCAGATCATGCAAGAGACGCCACTTGCCACTTCTTTTTTGGATCACAAAAACCGGTGAGTTCCAAGGACTGGTGGTAGGACAAATATGTCCTTTTGATAGTTGTTCTTGAACAAGCACTTTCAGATCATAGAATCATAGAATCATAGAATAGATTGGGTTGGAAAAGACCTCCAAGATCATCAAGTCCAACCCCTGATCCAACTCCAATTACTATATCATGGCACTAAGGGCCACATCCAATCTCTGCTTAAAAACCTCCAGGGATGGTGAATCCACCACCTCTCTGGGTAGGCTGTTCCAATGCTTG